>NW_009936713.1:0-18999 GCF_000696875.1 Nestor notabilis
CCAAGCCTAACTATTCTATGATTCTATGTACCATATGGGTGTTATCAGAACATAGCCCCTCACATAACTATACACATTGCATCGATGATTAAAAACTGCAAGAGCTTCTGTGCAGAGAGATAAAGAGATGCCTGAACTTCACGCTGTGAAATTAGATGTGGTGCATCACAAAGCTGATGTACGAACAACCACCAGCAGCCTGAAGAGCAGATAGGTACATTTTGTGTGATAAAAGGTTCATAAACAACATGTTTACTGATAGATTTTTAACAAGAACAGAAAGGAACAATCATTAGGGAGAGCTGCTTATATAGAGGTGTCACTATGGAAGCATATTAAGAAATATGAGAAGTGTAAAAACTGCACTTAAGTATCAGGATGATCATCAGCTGCATCAATTTGATGTACTTGTCAGCAGCTATATTAGTCCATATAGATTTCTATGCTAAGCTAGCTAGAGCATGTCTGCTACTTAAACTAACATATTTAGAGCTAATTGAGTATTTCCACCTCGCACTGAATTGCAAAAACCATCCTGAAATCACACATCTTTAGTTTTCACTAAGGCAAGGCAGAAAAAGGAGTCAGGAAAATCAAAGCCAAAGAGCAGAAGAAAAAAATGTGAAATGGGGAAAAAGAAAGAGAAATTAAAGACAAATGAACAAAGAAAATAGAAGTTTGTCTTTTTAAGTTTGACACTTTGACAGCATCAAAGGCTTTACACTGAATCTAGGTAAACACCCACAGCCTTTCCTTCATCCACTAAGCTGGTCACCATGCCATGGAAGGAGATTGGGTTAGTTCTAGCTCAGCTTTGGCCCTGTTAACTTTCTCCCTGCATAACCTCACAACACCCTTGTGGTCCTCCTGAGTTTCCTGTCCCTTCTTCCAAGAGTCATAAACTCTCCTTTTTTGCCTGGTTCCAGCCGAAGCTCTCTGTTCAGCCAGCTCCGGCTCATCTTTTGGCACAGAGGGATGGCCTGTTCCCATGCCTTTGAGTTTTCCTTCTTGGAGAGTGTCCAGCCTTCCTGAACAACTTTGCCCTTAAGGACTGCCTCCCAAGGGACACTGTCAACCAGGCTCCTGAACAGGCCAAACTCTGCCCTCCAGAAGTCCAAGGCAATAGTCCTGCTGGCCCCGCTCCTCACTTCCCTGAAAATTAAAAACTTACTTCTCCCAGAATTGGGAAGCACCACAGTACAAGACAAATGAGAGGAGAAAATGGAAACTGCTTCATCCAGTGGGAAATACATTAAGATTGACTGAACAGTAGCTTAATTCAGGCATATATCTAGCAAGTTGCCCAGAGAAGCTGTGGCTGCCCCATCCCTGGCAGTGTTCAAGGCCAGGCTGGATGGGGCTTAGATCAACCTAGCCAAGTGGAAGTTGTCATTGCCCATGGCAGGGGTTGGAACTGGATGAGCTTTAAGCTCCCTTCCAACACAAACCATTCTGTAACTTGAAGTTGGCCATAAAATAAGAGCATGACCAAAGTAATAAAGAGTGATTTAAAACCATAAGACCCAGATGAAACAGGTGAAAGGAAGACAGGGTTGATAGATTTTTTTTGTGTGAAGAAAAACAGCGTATGTTTCATCAAATACTGTAGTAATCACATAATAATATAAACAGAGGTTATAAACCGACTTATCTGCAAATAAAACAAACAAGCAATTAAAACCAAGCACAGATCAGAATGTCAGCTTTGAAACAATTAGGAACGAATGAGATTGGCAACAATCAGAATTAGTGCAAAGTTTAGACCTATTTTTAGTAGTTCTAAAAGTAATTCTAAATGCCATAGGCACTACAGAACGGTCTCCTTTTCCAGTTTTCATATATAAACTGCAGCCATCATATTTTGCAAACCTAAAGTTTTCAGAGTATTTCTTTCTGATAAAGAGACTAAAACTAAAAGGGAACAAGATAGCTGGTGATCAGAATACTATAATTTGGCACTTCTCAGATGGAAGCAGCTCGTGTTATTTGCTTATAACATTTTATACTCCCCCACTCTGTAATGTATTCCTCAGAATAGAGACCTTTCTAATATGTGAAAAATGTACTTCAGACAGAGACGTGTTCAAAATGTTAAATGGAAGACAATAAATCAAAGTCCTTCATATATTGACTAAGCATCTTTTAGGATCCAGATATTAGGAAGTATATTTCAAATTTTCATGCTGTCATCGACTCATGAGCTACCACTTTCTGAAACCATATCCAAAATTAAAGCCTAATCTGTATATGGGAGAATGGAGCTTCTTCACAACTGCTTCTAAAGCTGGATGACTGCCATGGAAAAATGCAGTCAAAAATAAAGAACACAGAAGGAAACATACTTTAGTCAAGGAGGAGGGTGCAAGAAAGACTCCCAGATGAAGTTTATTGTGCCAAAGAATACTTGTATCTTTCTTATTAAATACAACTGGGTAAGCAGCAGAAATAATCCTGGTAACATGGATCAGAACCAAAGTTTCCTGCTTTTTAAAATTGCAAATATGTCTTACTACCTCATTTACAACATTCAACAGAAAGAAAATTTTTTGTATAAGTTTGTTAGCAACATTTTTCTGTGTAATCGTTACAAAATCATCTTGAAATTTCCCAGTAACAGGTTTTGAAAGACAGAAAATCATCTTTCAGCACAGTGAGGAAGGACTGGAGAGGTGGAGGCAACAGTACAGGACAACAGTTGTGGTCCAGAAGAAAACCTGTCCTTCCCTTTGGGTGAAGGTTGGCTTTGCAACACCTCTGCCAGCTCTTCATTCAAAGCAATGCACTTGAAGCACAAAGCAATGACCAAATCTCAAGTCCACCTCCCTGACTTTCTCCCATCAAGCTACTTCCCAATTTAAATATCCAGGACAAAGTCTGTGCACCTCCAAGTACCACCCCCAGTTTGCCTTATCCATCACTACTTTAGACAGCTGGTGAAACTCTTATTACTTTTACTGTGTTAAAAACTTCCATCATCTTCCAAATACTTTCAATCTGACAAACTAAAATAACCAATTCTCCAGTTCAAAGGGTGAATCAAACTTGTCCTTTTATTTTTTGTTTCAATCTTGGGTGAAACAGAATGAAGTTCAGTTCAGAATTTCTGCCCAATGGATCAACAGTGATTTCAAGCACTCAGCTGCAATCCAGATGATGTTTCAGTAGCACATAAATTAGAACAGCTTCAAAAGGAGGGACCAAGATGAGCTGCTCATCCCATGATTCTCTATAACTTTATGGTAACAGCATTTTTCTGTGGGTCAGACTTCAATTCAGATCTCCATATTGAATTACACACAGAAAGAACTTAAATGCAGAATTCATGCATGCCAGAAAATCTTCTTGCAGAACATTGTTCATGGTTATCTCAAAACTTAATTGAAAAGGACGTAGATTTAATACTGCTGTGAAATACTGACTATGGACTAAGCCTACCCAGCTTTGCTGGAAGACAGAACAGAGCACGGTAACTGCCTGTGATGCCTCTTCTAATTTGTAAATCCTTTTCATTTTATTTTCTTATGAATCCTAGTGAAACTTCTCTAAATTCAACCCAAATTCCAAAATTTCATGTATACTCATACTAGACTGTGGTGAAATAAAATATTTACTGAAAAATGTGTCCTAGTTACAATCCCTTGATAGACGTAGGGTTTTTAACTGTCGTGTATTTCTGCATATTTCTCAAATAAAACTTTTCCTAACAGAAATATTGCTTCTGAAAGAACAAGTAGTAATTTGGAACTCTAAAATCAGATCCTATTACACTATTTTTGTAACTTTGAATTCCGGAGTATAATTTAATCTTTGACAGCTGTCACAAGTTGACATTCTAAAGCAATTTCATTCTTTTCTGCTCCAGTCATGATAGTAATAAAATCTTCAAGACAGACAATAGAAATAAATATAGCATGGAAAAGGAAAAATCACCTAATATCTTTATTTTTCAAACATATATCTCTGTACTCTTGTAAAACCTGTCTTGAACGGTCATATTTGGGCAATATATAAAATGCCAACTACCCTTTGTAACAAACATACCTGGGAGATGTAAGTCATCATAAATTTAACCTAACATGAGCTTAAACAAAATACTGAAAAGTGAAATGAATACTAGAAAAGTTCCAGCCAAGCCTGTAACAGAAATAAATCTTTTGAAAATGGTGCAGAGAATAAGCACAGGCTCTCATCCAGCTGGATTTACCAAGAACCAGGATCATCATCAGTTCAAGACCTCTCCAAAGGCCTGAAACATTAAGGATATATACAGAAAATCACAGAATAGTTGGGGTTGGAAAGGACCTTAACATCATCCAGTTCCAACCCCCCTGCCATGAGCAGGGACATGTTGCACTACACTATGTCGCCCAAGGCTCTGTCCAGCCTTGCCTTGAACACCTCCAGGGATGGAGCATTCACAACTTCCTTGGGCAACCTATTCCAGTGCCTCACCACCCTCACTGTGAAGAACTTCTTCCTTATATCTAACCTAAACTTCCCCTGTTTAAGTTTAAACCCATTACCCCTTGTCCTACCACTAGAGTCCCTAATGAAGAGTCCCTCCCCAGCATCCTTGTAGGCCCCCTTCAGATATTGGAAGGCTGCTCTGAGGTCTCCACGCAGCTTCTCTTCTCCAGGCTGAACAGCCCCAACTTTCTCAGCCTGGGTTTGTGCCAACCCACGTGTAGGACATGTATGTACCACCTGTATGTATATAGGTTTATTATATTTTTAGCTTCCTGCTAAAAAATACAGGACTCGTAATGGGATGTAGGGGAAGAACATTTTAGAATTGCACAAGACTTGTAATGGGAATGTTAGAGGAAAATCCAAAAGTGGGCAAAAGGGAGGACCAAAATGATTTTGTGCAGAACAAGCATGGAAAAACGGAATAAAAAAGGCCATTTGAGATTCTGTACAATGTCTGCTTTTTAATCAAAAGTATTTTAAATCATTTAGAAAAGGAACTTTAATGTCTTTCAGAACTAAATTCTCTGAGAGCTGGAAGATAATTAATGGATCTGAAAAGAGTCTGAAAGAGCTAGCATTAGAGTATTTGCATAGAATGACATTTAGCAAGCCATATTTCTTAGGCTGAGCAGTACAAACATGAGTAACAACTGAAGTTCCTTCCAAATGTAACAAGCAATTCAAAATAGATGATGAATATTTCTGAATAACAAGATAAAAGTTTTCCAGGCCACAGCTTCAGCAAATTGCTGGATACAAGACTTCAAATATTCATACTCCGAGCTTTCTGTTAGACAGGCACAAGCCATCAAGTGAGATGGGCAAAAAGCAAGTAGCAGAGCACCTCATTGTAGATATTATTGGCAAAACAGAGAATATGCTCATTATGCACACAGGTTATTTCAGAAGTGCAGACCAACATCCACTCTCCATTAAGCAGGACTGATCACAAGGCTCACTTTATCTTTCAGAAATGGATAGGAAGTCCAGTTTGTCTGAAATAACTGCTTTTCTGTGATTTCTTTCTGCATGCACACAGCTTCTCCTCTATCAAGAACTAAAAGAGACTAAATTCTATAAGCAAAAAGAGAAGTTCTCATACACTTCAGTGAAAAGTATTATAAATGAACATAGAGAGAAAACACTGTAAGTGAAAACATGAGATGCCATCCCAAACAAAAAGATGACCAGCCCCTAACCCAGGTAAGAAACCATAACTTAGGTTATATACAAAAGTTAGTTTTTAAAGGATCTATTTATTCCTTCTTCACCCTTGCCAGATTCAAACTCAATGTCCTACAGTTCTTTCCTTTAGCTTAGATGTTAGGAATAACAACCAGCCAGCCAGACCAGAAAAATGCTAAAAGAGCCCTGAAGTAATCAGTGCTCAGTTATTACAGTAAGGGATACCTTTACATATCTCCAATTGCAGATCAGCCCTTCATTTTGAGTCCAGTCACTGGGACTTAAGAGTTGAAAACAGATGCAGACATGAGACAATAATTCATCATGTGCTTTCTCTATAAAAAGAATTTCCTCCTTTCCCACATCAAGTGACAGTTGTATTCTGACAGGTCTTTTAATGGCTTCTACAGAAACACCCTCATGAAGTAATTCCACTTCTGTATATTTTATAAACTAGGAAAACTGTGGAAGAAGCAGCAGAAAGACCGAGAGAGCAAGCTTACATCCATTAGTTGAATACTTATTAACTAAAGTGTAAAGTATTCAGCTCAGGCTTTTTTTTAATATTTGAAATGTAACTTCAAGTGTTAGACACAGACTATTCCAGGAAAGCTTTTACAGACTAATGGATACAAGCCTTTTTTGCTTTTCTTTTTCTCTATTCAAATATATCAAAAGGACAGCAGAGAAAACAGTTCGGGTAAATCAGGGCTCCTGCAAAGCCTGTTGCAGCTGACTCTGCTAAGCAAGTACATCTGAAGCACCAGTGTAACATGCTACATAAGATGTTCATACACTGGACTTAAACATAAATAAGGCTTATTAGGAATGATTTCAGTGTGAGAAAGGAAGGAAATTCAGGGGGAAAAGAGACAGAATGGGTAAAAATAAGTACAATCAGAAGGATGGGCTAACAGAATGGTGTGAACTGTTAACCCAGCATCACAGAAGAATTCAGAAGAATTCTCTACTGGTAGAGAAAACAAGGACAACAAAAAAGGTACATTAAGTTTGCAAAGTAAAGGGCAGGGGGAGAGATTAAAAAAGAGACATTTGATTTATTTTTTTTCCTACTTCTACATTACAAAACCTTTACTGAACTGAGAGACAAGAAAACATTACATGAATATGGAAAAAGGGTTTGAGGTGGACATGGAAGTAAGAAGCGTTACCAGGGAATGGGAGATCTAAAGAGACCATGAAGCAGGGGAAATTTCAGGCCTTGAATTGAAGGAAAACAAAATAAGTGTATGACCACATGAAGGCAGCAAAGAAAAAGATAGGGAGAACAGAGAAGAGACCAGCACAGGCTGCTTGTGAAACGGATATGGCTGCTTTTATAATGCAGTTAAAGAAAACTGATTGGATTAGAAGGCAGAAAACAAAAAATCTAAGGAGCAGAAAAGTTTTAAGGAAGCCAAATCCAAGCAGGGATTTTCTGCTTCAGTCGGGAAAGTTAAGACCTGCAGGCAGCAAGTCTCGAAGACCTGGGTTATCATGGCACTGCAAGGGCTGGGTTTTAGGAAGGAACTATGAGTCTACCAAAGTCTAACTGAAAGAAAATTGTACAATCAGGAAAAACCTCCTGAAATGCAGATTGTTGAACTGGGATAGTGGTTTAAGATTGAAAGACTGCTGGGCATTCAGCTAAGGGGTTGGCAGCCCCAAGGAACAAAACTGAGACAGTTTCAAGTGACAGTGTATGTGACATTGCAGCTATCAGACTCTCTCTCCCTGTCATACTGCTGTCATTAAATCAGAAAAGCTCAAACAGCATTATAAATTATTATAAAACCAAACAGCATCTTGTGTATGTATATTTTGGGGTTTGCTCTCACCAGCTCAGCTGTGCAGATTCCCTGCTTTTCTCCCAAGGTATCAGAAGACAGGAGGGAACCATAAGGAAAATCACCTTTCACAGAGTTCAGTTTAAAATATTCATTTAAAAAGCTTTAAAAAGTAGGCAGTTAAAAGCATGTAAATAATAAAAATATTACTTTTTAGTATGCTCCATCAGAGAGAAAAAAGTTACCAAGAAAGTTTAAGTCGTTTTTCCATGTCAGATGTTGATATACGCTTCCAATCTTACAGACAGACATGGAGTACATGGATCATATTCTTTTTATCTCACATGCATAAATCCACATGAACAAAAAATTAAGTACATCATCTTCAAACACAAACCCATCAACAGCTATTTTCCAACCCTTGATTAAAGCATAAATTGCAGGTTATGGTGTGAAGTTGTATCTCCTCTGCCTGAAAAGTGAAAATTCAAAACACAACCACCAGCTGCTGGCCTAAATCATGTTTTTAATGGAAATTTCAGCTATATGCCAGAAACCTTCCAGGAAAATGACATTAAAATCAAGCAGTCCCTAGCACATACCTTCAAGATAGATATTGCCAAAGTCATTTAACAGATAGAATAAATTTACATAAATATAACGTATTTCCTTGCTTTCCTCAGCACCCCAGAGTGTTTTTAATAAATTTAATCAAACCTGGGCCCAATAGAGCTGCAGTTCTTTGTAGAGTTTTGTTTAAATCAAAACCTGGATGTCTTCTCCACAGGCAATTTCCTTCTTCTTTAGTGATCAGTAAATACCAGTTGCATTTAGACACTTATGCTGTGAGAACATTCCCCTCTGCTCCACTTCCCAGACTCTATTTCTTACTTCTCTGAGTTGTTCTTCACCTCCTGCACTTCTCAGGCTTTGTAGCTTGAGGGCTTAGAGGTTTTTATAATCAAAAGAAAACATACAAAACCACAAGATGCAGAAGACTGTCTGCTTTCCCTGACCTCCAATGTAAGGAGACAGGAATGACAAACATATCTTGGGTCTTCTTTGTCCCCATCTAGGACATCTTTTACACTACTCTGACAACACCAGAATAAACACCCATACAGCAGAGTATTCAATGGCATAGTAATTGGATAATTTCACTTAGATTGTTTTGAACTGTGAAGCCAAATTATTCCAGTTATGGAATTAATATGGGATACATACATATACAGACATATATATACATGTATGAGCTCTATGCATAAAATATTTACACCATTCCATAAAATTTGAGGGGGAGGTGAGGGGTAGGGAGCACATTACAAATCTTCATAGTCCTTGTTTTTTTAGGGCTCAAGTTTGCAAATAATAGAATCACAGAGTGATGTGTGTTGGAAGGGACCTTAAAGCTCATCCAGTTCCAAGCCCTGCGACAGGCAGGGACACCTTCCACTAGAGCAGGTTGCTCCAAGCCCCTGTGTCCAACCTGCCCTTGAACACTGCCAGGGATGGGGCAGCCACAGCTTCTCTGGGCACCCTGTGCCAGCGCCTCAGCACCCTCATAGTAAAGAGTTTCTTCCCAAGACCTCATCTAAACTTAACCTTAAATCAAAACTATTGATCAAAGTTTTGTACAGCCAATATCATTTACCTTTTGACATAATTAAAGTAGCAAGAGTCTTAAAGCTTTATCTTCTTTGTACTCACTTTTATCCCAAAGTATTTTGACAATGATATAGTACATTTGTTTCATGCTTATCAGTGGAAAGCAACTCTCTCTGGGATGAACTGCAGTAACTGTTCAGTAGTATATGATAGTATACAGCAATATAGGGCAGGAAATGAGGAGCACACCAGAGCCAGCTGTAACTGCAGGAGACATTTTTAGGTTGCTGGTGTAATTACCCAACCTGGAATTCTGCCAGATAATCAACTAGTGCTACTCTGGCAAAACACAGTCTCAGTTCATTAATCCAGCTCTTTATGTCACTGAGCTAAACATATCATTTCACATTGCAGCAAGGCTGGTCTAGTTTATACGCCTCGTGTGTGCTAATAATGGTGTTTGGTGTCTCCTGCTCTCCTAATTATGGACTTACGTTGTACAGACCTAAAAAAGCTGCTCCACTTTTCTGATAGGCTTTTTTTCAGCCTGCAGTGTTGACAAAAGATGAATGCCTGTATCATTCTGCATAACGTTGAGGGTTTTTTCCTGCTTTCTGCATCATTTCTTAAAATACAGATTAATAACAAGGAATTAAAAGCTTATTATCAAAAGTCAGAAATTCAATCAAGAAGAAAACAAAGACTCTACAGCAAATCCTCTCAGGTATCTCTGGCTTACAAAGCAAAATTCTACAAAGAAATCATTATTAACTAATACAAAGCTCCAATGATAAAGAAAGATAATAAGAAGCCCTGATACTATGCTAATGGTGTATTTGCCTCAACCAGAGAGCATGCAATAGTTGAGGTTGATGACTCTAATTCAGAAGAAGGCTCTCTGGGAGAAGCCAGCACACCAGGTCAGCATCACAGCCCCAGAGGGAAAGCCCTATAAATCATAGGCAATGTCAGCAACAGGAAACTGCAGTAGTTGACAAATGAAGCTGCATGCCAGAACAAACAGGCATCAGCATCAAAGCCTAAATAAAACCCAAAAAACCCCAACAACAAACACCCACTGAAAAACAAACTAAACCCCCCATCAGAATAATGTCATAACCCTGTACAGAGTATACAGCAAACATTCAACTTATTCTGATGTACTGGCAATTGAATACCATCCAAAACATACGGGAACAGGAAAACAGTGAAACCAAATATACATACAGTTGATGGGAAGAAGAAATAGCCTCAGGGTAGAACAGACTAGAATATTCACAAACCAAGTGTTTATGTACACAAGATTTAACCCTGCCTGCTCATAGAATTATTTGAGTCCAATTTTCGCTAACTGAAAAAAAAACATCCTGTGAGTGCTGGGGGACTAACTCACTGGAATGCAGTCTATTATACCTAAATCCTTTAGACTCTATTCAAAAATCTCAGTTGGGGATCTGTCAGTCTTGTTCTAAATCCCAGTGCTGATGATGCTGGCAGGTGGTATCTGTAGGTTATAAGATTTACAAAGGAAAAAAAGCCCTGAAAGGTATTCAATTCTGTTGCACTACAGATAATTACAATCAAAGTGAATGAAAGGGAAAGGCTTTGTTATGTGGGCATATATTGAAAACATATTTTTCCTCTACCACACATGTAAATTTGAAAGCATCTGATACGTGTTTTACCTTCTAAAGGAAAATTTTCAGATTAAATCCATGATACGCATATCCACGATATTTTTTAACTTTTTAAGCCTTAGTATAAAGTAGTTTTCTTATAGTACCAGTTTAAACTTCAAGTATTAAATTGTGCTAAAGCAGGATTATTTCTGCCAGTAAAGAAAACGTGATCATCCCACACCTAAGCCTTATGCTCAACTAGCCAATTTCTTGCAACATTGCATATCTTGAATTTTGCAGTTTAAGCTATGCAGTAAGCAAACCAATGTAAACATTCATCTTATTATCACCAATGCCCAGAACAAAAAATGCCTTTAATATTGCTATTACCTCTGTATTTCCAGACTTTAATAATCTATTTCTTGCAATATATACCTGAAACCTGTATTGCTGTACTTTTTTGTTGGTAAGTGTTAGATTGTACAGAAACATATGCACCATAATCCTAATGTTACATTTGCCTCCACTGCTCAAATTAACAGAGTAAAAAAATCATGACAAATTGTTACACAGCAGAATAAAAAGCAAGTTGAAAACGAAACAACAAGCTTTGGCACTTGACAGCATGGCTGCTAAATAATGTTTGAGTTCACTATTTGGTGACAGATAACAGGGAAAAAATGCCTAAACTCATTATTTTCCCAAAGTTACAATGTTCTTTATACTCATTGCCATTCATGAAGGTATAGCTATTTTAATATTTATATGCCTTATTACAGATATACTGTAACACAGGACATAGTTTTTTAGTTACATTATCAGAGTCTATCACACACATTTTGGAAGAAATCTTGGAAAGCATCAACTGAAGCAGTTACCCCATTAAGCATTTAGTTCCACGTACCTTGTTTGCGTACATCCTCTACAGCAGCAACCAATTCCTCCTTGAGATCCTGGCTCTCTTTAGCAATTTGATCTCCTTTTTCCAAGAAGTTTTGAGTAGCTTGTTCCACTGAAGCAGCCAACACATGAGCCTTCTTAGAGCGCCCTTTCTTTTTGCCTGATGGACCTTTATTGCTTGTGTTAACAAGTGTTGTTACCTTTAGGGAAGGAAAAACAAGTATTCATCAGTTTGAAAGATTCTTCAGTTATTAATAGTGGCCACTTCATTCGATGTCTCCACTATTTCCTTTACTCTTGAAATGATGCCATGGTCACATGTATTGAATAAAGAAAATTTAGAGCTTAAAATCCAAAGCATGGCAGCACAGATCTCAAAACGGTTTTTCCTTTCAACCTCTGTTTAGTCTGGGCTAAGCAAATCACAGTCAAGCAGTGAAGGAGGAAAAGATAAGAAACGGGCATGGAAGGGCAGTGGTGCCAAAGGATCAGTTTTGACATTGGTTTTCATTTTTAGAAAACAGAATAAGCTGATAAACCTTAACACATACAGATCAGAAACCATTCAAAAAGCAGGCACCTCTTGAGATAAGTACTGTCAGGTACATACAAGTGGTGACAAAACCATTGTGCCGGAGTTCCAGGTATTAAGGAATGAATAGCTCCTGCTACAACAAATACACAGGTTAAAACTATTCATTTTAGTATTGCTCCAGTATATTTATAGTATATCAGCATAAGACAACGACAGATAGTGAAACGATCCCAGTATTCAAAAAGAATACTGCAAAACACACTTTCATGTTTGTAGAATCTCCTAAAGGTATTCCTTATTGAGCTATTGATAAACTGATCAGAAACTTTCAGCACAAAGCTTAACAATACAGCTTTTTGTTGGACCAAAAGAATCCCTATCAATCCTGCAGGCTGACATCCTGTAAAACAGGAATACTGAATTGGATATCATCAAATGTTAAATGCATGAAAAATAGCAATGGATCCTTAATGCTCAGGGACACAAATCTCCCTAACCAGGAGACAAACCAGGGCAGTTGAAATAACATATCAGTGTGCTAAGCCAGAAATTTACTGTAAGAAAATAAAACCCTTTGCAATAAAGGCAGTGCACTACAAAGCAAAAGACTTCAAAACAAAGTGTAAAATTCACTGTCATCCCTATCACAAGAAGCATGAGGTGTTTGGTACAATTGTGACCAAAGAGCCTTTTGTCATGCTTTTTGAGCTAGGCTTTTTCTTCAAATCACATCTAAAAACTATAGACTATGAAAGAAGAGGGGAAACAAAACCAAACCAGAAAGAATTATCACAGCTCAAAAACACCATATGCATGGATGCATTGGGTGAAAAAAAAAGTATTAAAAAGTTTCCAGTGTGTCAGAAGCTCAGACAAATATAGTCACACACTCCTGTAAGAGAAATGCTAGCAAGAGAGCACAAGCAGTTCACAAATGGTGCTATAGACATTGTTTGCCAACATACCTCAATGATTTGTAAATGTGAAGCAAAGGCTGATAACTGTTAAATTATGAAGCTCTATAGAAATGAAATCCATGAACAGCAACATCTCACCACCATCTAAACCACAGCATTCAGATATTAGCATTTTGCTTACCAGGGGTGACCTGGTACGGAAAGGTAAGATCATTTGCAATCAAAGGAAGGACAAATCTGGAGTCAGACTGGAATATGAGATGAGTTTTATATACATTTAAATTGAACACACTCAGAAGAAAATGAATGAATGCCTATTACAGCTATGTTGGTTGCTACTCTTGATTTTTTTCCAGTATGAAGCTATTTAGCTAATTTAGATCTGCAATCTGAGGCTAATTCAATAACTAGGCCATAAAGGGGACATTCCTTCTAACTGGAAATATTCATGGGCTTATATGAAAGCCCAGGAGCCTGCTTTTTTTGTTTCTAAATCTTCATCAGGGACTCTAGCAATAGGACAAGAAGAAATGTGCTGTTGTGATCATCATCAGAGAATAAAGTCATGGGCAAGTAAGTTCAAACTTAAACAGGGGAAGTTCAGGTTAGATACAAGGAAGAAGTTCTTCCCTGTGCGGGTGCCAAGGCACTGGAACAGGGTGCCCAAGGAAATGGTAAATGCTCCATCCCTGGCAGTGTTCAGGGCCATGTTGGACAGAGTTTTGGGTGACATGGTCTAGTGTGAGGTGTCCCTGCCCATGGCAGGGGGTTGGAACTAGATGATCTTAAGCTCCTTTCCAACCCAAACCAGTCTATGATTCTAAATACTTGCAACAGATTTAAAAGCAAATGGAGACTGTGTAGTTCCCGCTTTAGCTGATAGAACCTACTTCAATAATTAACATATCTGGTGACTGGACAATTTTCTTTTCTTTTAAGCTCTAAGTTAGAAAAACACCAACAGGAACAGTTAGATTTTTCACGCTGCTATTTAAAAAACCTTAAATGTTTGAAAGATAGATCTAAATATTTTCCATGAAAACAAATATCTTAGGGAAAAAAAAATAAAGGTAAGACCAAAGAAAAGGCTGATGTAGATTAATGAAAAAGTATTTCTGAATAGAAGACACAAAGAAAAGGAAAAGCAATATCATGTTCAGCATGAACATCGTAACATCTCCTGCTGTTACATGTCCTGCAGATGAAGACAGCAGAGAGAAGACATCTATTCTAGTCCCAGCTTAAACCATGACACCACTCAAGTTTCTGACCCTGTACACATCACATCACCTACCTATGATTTACTTTCATTTCTCTGTTCAATACATTTTAGTTTGCTTAGAAAATTACTCAATATTACATCCACTTAAAATGAATGTAATATATAAAACTAACTGTTTAGCTGAGTCGGGGTCTCAAAGTAATTTGATCAAAATAATACTACGCATCCTTTGCAGACACAGTCTCATTCCCAGCTCTAGAAGCAAACATTGGAGGTTAGTTTCTTTAAGAAAAAGAACACACTGAACTCCAATTTAACATATGCATATTTCAGCTACTTTTAATAGAAGTATAAATTGACACCTCTGCTGCATGTAATAATTTGCACATGTAAATATATGTCCTTCCAAAAAACCCTCCACATTCTGAATATCAGTCACTGCAATATAGGAGTAAACACAAACAAAATGATTCCACTCAACATGGACTATTCCCAACATACAGTTTCAAGAAGTCATTGGCATATCAACATGAGGTAATGTGAGTTTATGAGAATAGCAAAAAAGTCTCAAAAACTTCAAATGCCAGAAACTGCATTTGCAGTACAAATTCTGAGTGAATGAGAATGTCTCTCTGCCCGCTGAAGTGACATATATAGTAAAGCATCGAGAGCAGACGCGAAGGGGGAACAGAGTCTTTCCAAATTTAAATGTTTTCCAAAGAACATGAAGACATTTCCTAATCTTGTACCCTAAGACAGAAATCCCTGCTATTATTGTTACTGTTATGCCTACAAGGGAAAAAACTCATGCAGTGATCTCTACAAGTACAATCACAGAATATTTTGGGTTGGAAGGGACCTTAAAGCTCCTCCAGTTCCAACCCCCGCCACGGGCAGGGACACCTTCCACTAGAGCAGGTTGCTCCAAGCCCCTGTGTCCAACCTGGCCTTGAACACTTGATGATTTCATTGTGTTCATGAAATCATTAAGATTTAGATTTTCATTTCTAAAGCATATTTCGTTCAATAAAATATGCTGTAACTTTAATATGATGGCCTAATAGAAACAGGAAAGGAAAGTAGAAGTTTGAAACCTCCTGACATAAAGGAGATCTCCCACTTTCCCAGGAAGTACTGCAATCAGTGACCTGTGTGCTAACTGGAATGGTGGGGTTTTCTTCTCTCTAAACAATATTGGACCATCCATGTAGCAAGAGACAGAAGACTCATACAACAAAAAGGCAGTAAGCAAGGGGAGGAATCATGCTCAATGTGGAGTTAGGATTTCACTTCACAATTCTTGATTCCAGCATGAGCACTAACAGGTTGGGTTCTGCACAATACACAGCCCTTACAGGAAGAAAAACACAAAAAAGCCTGGAGTCTTGCAATTTTGCCTACCCTGTGTCAGCTTCTTTGAAATTACCTTAAATTATCAGCTTGAACTGCTAAGTAAGCAGTTTCTTCCCAAATTAGAAGCACCATTCAGAGAAGTCAGCCACACTGGGAGAGGGGAATGAGGAAGCAAGACTTCTTACACTAGAAAAAGTCATGTCATACTAGCTATCCTCCTCTTTTTAGAAGCTATATCAACCTAGAACTTAATATAAATTGTATGATAAAGAGATAAAAGTATAATAACCTTTTTAACACTGTCCTTGAGTTCTTCAGAAGTGTCTACCCAGAAGACTTTATTATTAAAAGAGAGATAAAATTAAATAAAACATTAAAAAAGACAAGAACACAGCTCAGTTTTCTGGCAGGGCATTAAAGCTATCTGGTTTATTTTAAGTATCTTATTCCACCTATGCTGGTACAAAGGAAAGGATGTCTCTATCAGCTTCTGTTACTAATTAATGCAGACTTCACCCTCAAATTCTGTACAGTTATCAAATATATCACTTGATAATTACCATAACCTCCTTTGGCAACCCTATAATGATCCTGGCTTTGTGATCACACTAGGGAACCTTGCTCTCTTATTTTATTAAAGAAGCTTCACATAGTTCTATCATGGATCCCTGCTAGAAAAACAGAACTTCACTAATTAATAGCTCGGTTCCATCCTGAATTAAGTCTTCCTTACATTGCATCAGCAGCACAAAAGAAAGGTCTTTGCTAAAAGCAGAAAACTTTATTAGCATGGATTTCCCTATTGCAGGGGTCATGTGCGGGCAGGGATGCCAGAAGTGAAAGGGAATAGAGCTAGATCCCATACTCATCAAATTAATCCCCAGTCAGCAGCTACAGCTCATAGAATATTCCTGGCCCTGTGAATTGAACACTTCTCTACAGAATTCTGAAATGCATAGGCCAAAACTTTAATACTTCCTCCCTTCTCTTTCCTCAATATCTGCTTGAATTGCAAGTTTTCAATAGCCACGTTACAAAATATACTTTCATTGTCATTTTTGATGAAAAGATTGATATGCATTTTCTTATTGTTCTCCTAAATCTTGTGGTTTGTCATTCACCTAGGACTGACACCTTGTCATTATTTTTCCAGTACAGACTGGGTGATGAAAGGATTGAAAGCAGCCCAGAGGAGGAGGACTTGGGGACAGTGGTAGCTGAAAAAATAGATATGAGCTGGCAATGTGCGCTTGCAGCCCAGAACATCACTTGGATCCTGGGCTGCATCAAAAGGGCCACTTTGGAGTACTCCATCCAGCAGTGAGGCCCCAACATGAGAAGGATGTAGAGCTGTTGGATTGAGTCCAGAGAAGGACACGGAGCTGCTGCGAGGGCTGGAGCAGCTCTGCTCTAGAGCCAGGCTGAGACAGCTGGGCTGGGGCAGCTGGAGAAGAGAAGGCTCCTCAAGGGGACACCTTAGAGCAGCTCCAGTACCTACAGGGGCTCCAGGAAACCTGGAGAGGGGCTTTGGACAAGGGATGGAGGGACAGGACAAGGGGAATGGCTTGAACCTGCCAGAGGGGAGATTGAGATGAGCTCTTGGGCAGAAGCTCTTCCCTGGGAGGGTGCTGAGGCGCTGGCACAGGGTGCCCAGAGAAGCTGTGGCTGCCCCATCCCTGGCAGTGTTCAAGGCCAGGTTGGACACAGGGGCTTGGAGCAACCTGCTCTAGTGGAAGGTGTCCCTGCCCGGGGCAGGGGTTGGAGCTGGAGGAGCTTTAAGGTACCTTCCAACACAAACCAGGCTGGGATTCTACAGTTTTTCAATGGCAGATGCTGCTGGAGTTTTTTCAAGACTGTGAACAGCATTTATGTGTTTGCTTGTTTTCAATAAACCAAAACAGGTAAGTCAACATGGCTATGCAAACACGTACATTATGAAAAGTATTCACGCAACTACTTTGGGTGTAGTTGTGATAGGTGACATCAATGTAAAAGGGTTTCTCTAAAAGATCATTAATTATTTGCAAAAATAAAATCACTGTTCTCCCCTATGTCCTTTCAATTTTCAGATAAATATTACTTGTTCTTCCCAGTGGCATTTCTTGAATGTGAACAGCTACAAGTTATTCCTCTCTTCTCATACACTCATATATCACTAAGTTGCTGGAAATACTCAATGACCTGAAAAAAAGACAGCCCTGACATTTTAGTGTAAGAGCCCTTTTCCTTCTAGATGTAAGGTTACCCTTCCACTCGAATGCACTATCCTGTTGCCTCACTGGTTATACTAATGCTGTCCCCTTGAGCATTGTTTTTCAAAAACTTCCCATTTCTCTAAGAAGTTTGTTTGAACAAAGAAAGAAAATCACTACAACCATCTGGAAAACAAGAACTTCACTGCCAAAGTCACTGTTGGGTTTTCTCTTTCTTATTTCCTTTGGATACAGAATGAAACAGAGACTTTTCAGAATACTTTGGGAGAGAAACAGATTGCGTTACAGGCTACAGCACTGGCACGGCTGTAGGAAAATCCGATTCAATTCCGTGCTCAAAATGAAGTAGAGAACAGACCTGAACACTGTGTTCGTGACCTTCTTCACTCTGACGACCCAGAACCAGAGCAAAAACACATGAGACTTTGCTTTATGCATTCCCAGCTGCACACCACAAACTTATGTTGTGATATGGCTCTCAGCAGCAATGCATGAGGTAATCCTCATCCAGCCACAAGATAGTATTGATCAAAATACAGTAGAAAATAGTTTCAACAACTATTTCTTCATTCACATGCAAAAAGTAGCAGTTAACTTCGTGGGGGATTTTTTTCTATATTTGTGCTTATTCTCAAGTACTATTTAAAAAATGGAGTATTTGCTTATTACACCAATATAAGAGTGAACACATGTTCTGCAGAGCACAATTCAGTCCTTAATATAACTCCTTTTCTTGATAAGAATCATTCTTCAAATTTTCCTCTATCAACTTATTCACCGTCCTTAGCCCATAAATCGGAACAGCTTACATCATTAACTCTTGTAATTATCTCTGCACAATTAGCACCAGCTGTCTACCCAATTCATAAATCTGAAATTCTATTATATACAGATATTTGAAGTTTCATTGACAAATAGAACTTTCAGTTAAAACACTGAATGTTTTAACCTAGTCTGTTTGTCTTCCTTCCCTCTCCCTTCCGTGTTTGCAAACACCTGCTTGTTAGAAGAGTTGATAAATCGGCAGACTATTCTCTTTAATGTATAAATTGGCTAGGATGGTAAAAAATGACAATGACACACCTACCTTTTGGATGCAAAACACAGAGATAACTCAGGCAACAGTGATTAGAGCCAGTATGTTTAATCCAGTCTAACTTGAGGACAGCTAACTGCTCTGATTCACATTCCTG
>NW_009936713.1:19030-57220 GCF_000696875.1 Nestor notabilis
AAAATCCTGAACTTATTTGCATATTTCTATTCTGTCTACGTGATGTACCTTTAGGATGTAATTTAGAGATAGCAACACTGTTACTGTTAATTTATATTCTTCTTATCAGTGTACACACTGCGGGAAGAGGCTTCTATCCTAGTCAATGTGAATGAATATTATATAAGGCACTTTTCAAGTTCTCCACCAAGTATTTTAAAGTTCTTCAAGTACTAATTCTCTGTGGAATTTTCTACTACTTGTTCTGCTAACTAAAATAAGAACAACAACAATAAAACCCCCCTAACATCACACTTATCATCCTGAAAAATTATCTTTATACAACAGGCGGGTAGTTCCGCAATATGTTTTCACTGACTCTCCCACAGTTAAAACAAGAATCAATAGAAGTTCAGCTAATAAAATGCCTCCCCTTATGTATCTTGCCTCTAATTTGTGATAAATTAGGAGTAAGCATTTTTAAATTCTCCTTTTGTGACAAAGTTCTATTGTCAATTGACACTAAACTACTGTGATGCTATTGAGAAAGCCAATATAAATTCCAGCTTATTTTCTTATAATTCCACATATAAGGAGTTACCTATTAGACAGGAAAAAGAGTTTATGTTAATATTCCAGTTATGAAAACTCAAGTTTACTATGGATTCAGTTGCTCATGAACATGGTTTAAGGTTCCTCACAGCACTCAGACTACTCACCTCAACTGTGACCACAGGAAAAGTCCTAAAGATAAAGAAACGGTTCTTCAATTGCTGCAGCTCATTCAATCTCCATGCAAAGCCTGATAAGATAACAACTAGTGCCAGTTATGGTGGTACCACACTGTGGTGTGGACACTGGTCCGCTGGTAATGCCACCAGGATCAAGTCCATCTCATGGAACTGGCAGTCCAACAGCAACATTAATTACAAGATACCTTCTCTGTCTCTGTGCTGACAGGACTGCAAAGCACCTAAGAACTAAATAACCCCTTTCTAGAATGCAGGTTTCTGGAATCTTGTTAGGAATTTTGATAATTCCAGCTTTTGCCAAGCTAGGAGAGCTCAAGGAGGTGTTTAACTGGAGCAATTACACAATGGGTTACTATCACATCGAGAAAAGAGGCTTCAACAA
This sequence comes from Nestor notabilis, assembly GCF_000696875.1. Classification (NCBI taxonomy): domain Eukaryota; kingdom Metazoa; phylum Chordata; class Aves; order Psittaciformes; family Psittacidae; genus Nestor; species Nestor notabilis. The sequence goes on from NW_009936713.1 coordinate 20,144, forward strand.
AACCAATGGCTTAATCTGACTCCTAAAAATCTGATCAATGCCTTTAAATCTAGTGAAATATAAAAGTCAGATTTTAAGTTGTTCCTCTCTATTTCGAATTCACTGTGTTTTAATCACACAAAAGGGCTTGCTCTCAGTCAAGTGCAACTGCCAAAGAAACTACAAGATCCACAGACTCCCATTATTTCAGGTTTTCAGGTTACACGAAGCAAGTCAGGCTGCACCTTTTCAGAACTTAGTGTTTAGTGTTAACCACACATTTTCTGTCATCTATTTCTTCATTATGGATAACAATAGCTGATGACTATCCTAAGATGGATAGATGAACAAGAATTTTCCTTCACAAAATGGCATAGCAGGATGACTACCTTACATAGCTTAGAGACCAGGCTATGAACCGGTGGGTGCAGCATTGTCTCGGGAGGGGAACAAACATGGGTTTGAAGTACCTCAGGCTCAGGAGAGAAGTGAACCAAGTCTTTTTGCTTCATGGGTGAATACTTTAGCATCTAGATTATTATATAAGAAGGTGGGCTATAACACTAGTGTGGTTGGGTTTGAAGAGAGAATGAGCCATTCTTTCACCCTGAAGGAGGACTTTAGACTAACTCCAAGCAAACTTGCTGTCTGTTAATCACTATATGACATAAATTCCCCTCTGCAATGTCAGAGTTAAGAATAAAATTCCAGAAAGAGATGGCATTTCAAAAAAGTCTAATTTCTTTGACATGTCTCCCACTTGCCATCTTCCCAATCTCACTCCTAAAGCATTTCTTTTCATGTGCTGAACAGGGAAGCTAATCATGTAATTTTGGTTTATGGATTACACTCCAGGAGCTAGGTGCCTAAAAAGACCTGGCATCTCCATATCTGAGTCTTTCAAAGCTCCATATCAAGGATGCTTATGGCTTTTATACAGCATAGGTTGAATTTTAATTGGAGCAGCATTTGGAGACATCAGCTCTTCCTGCTTGTGGTCTTGTGACCACCCTTCTTCTGGTTACCATTTTCCTATTGAGACAACATCACGTATCTATGTGGGAACTTAAAATGTTGAAATCAGTAAAGGCAAGTTAGTTAGGTCCAAAAAATCATCTCTGTGCAACTCAGCAGTGGTTACCAGGCTACAATCCAAAAAAACATCCCCTGGAACATTAAGGCTTATCTTACCTCAGCTAAAAATAGTCAGAAAGCTAAAATCTACCTGATAATCAGTAAATACACATTAAGCAGGAGTGACCTCAAAGCAGACAGAAATGTTAACGTTCAGTGATGGGCTCTATGGTCTTAGCAACAACTGAACAGTAATTGAGGATGAAGTAATTTTTTGCATTCAATAACTTTATTTAACTTCTCACAATTAATAAGTTATTACCAGTGCAAAGCTCCTGCTGACATCTGTTGTTTTCTTTACTCATTAAGACAGTAAATGTCACTGATGCCATAAGTGTGATTTCCTGGTTTTCTCCAATTTTACCAACTTTTAATTTGGGGCAAAACTTTCTTCCACTACTATCGTAAGCACAAGTCATTATCCTATGATAATGGCCAAATTTGATGAAAGGATATGAAGCCCTCAAGAAAAGCTCAAATGGTAACTCAACAAACAAGCTTCCATTTCCATACTTATAGTTATCAGTATTAACCAGTTATCATTGTTAACCAATCAGGAATGAAGCCACTTTCTCCTAAATATTGGAAAGTGGATCCTCAAAATCTCAAAACCCAAGACAAGCAAAATGCACACATCTGTTATTGAATCACAACCAAGCACAAGCATATTTGTACTCAGCTCTAAGTACCAAATAATTTGAAAGTTGTACAACAAAGATAATACTAAAACCTTATTTTGTATCAAACTATCTCCCATTTAGCCAATAGTCTTTACTTCTCCCAGCTCTACAATAGGATAGATAGATAAAAGGGTGCCTGACTCAGTCAAGTAAGATATTTCCTTTAACCACACGAGGGCACACCCCACTAGAGTAAAACACTCCACTTGTGAAATCCCTGCGATTGTTGTACTTGGTGCTCTTATTACTGGATCTGCAGACTTGTCACTATGAACAACTTACAGAGTGAAATTCTTCCTTGATATTTCACGCCCTGTTTTCTTGACAATTCTTTTTGGTTTAAAGATCTTCTAACAACCTTAAAGGCAGCATTATTTAATCTTTAGTTTTCAAAGGAACTCAACCAAAATGCAGGCAACAGATACGTTGTGTAGGAGGGAAAACAAAAAAAGGCATAAGTGGCAATTACCTTAGTAATGTTCTACAGCTTTTTCTAACTAATTCTGAGAATATTTAATGTTGAGAGGGAAAAGAAAGAAAATGTTTTATTTCCTACCTTAATAGATATTGCATTTAGAACAGAAGCTTTAATATTATAATAATATGCAGTACCTAAAAGGGCCTACAATAAACCTGGCAAGGCACTTCTCACAAGAGCAAGTAGGGACAGGACAAGGGGAGTGACTTTAACCTGCCAGAGGGGAGATTGAGATGAGCTCTGAGGCAGAAGCTCTTCCCTGTGAGGGTGCTGAGGCGCTGGCACAGGGTGCCCAGAGAAGCTGTGGCTGCCCCATCCCTGGCAGTGTTCAAGGGCAGGTTGGACACAGGGGCTTGGAGCAACCTGCTCTAGTGGAAGGTGTCCCTGCCCATGGCAGGGGTTGGAACTGGATGAGCTTTAAGGTCCCTTCCAACCCAAACAACTCTGTGATTCTATGAAACAAAAGACAAAGGCTGCTATTGAAGTTGCCAATTTTTTCAAAGGCATTTAAATAATCCTTAACTGGATACTAAAGCTAAGATATAAGGCAACTATAAAGGAAGGTAGCACTAGATTTATGTTTATCATAGGCAGACTGATCTCCCCAAGCTTCCACTAGCCCAAGAAGAGAAGCTGGCTTGCCTGGCAGTGCCCTCCATCACCTATTGATGGACTCTCAAAGACGAGCTCTCCCCTAAGGTAGTTTTATTGTTCATGAACTCTCCTTAACAGCACTTAAAACAATCTTATACATCACTAAAAACCTAAAGATTCCCAGGAGTTTCCCTTTCAGTTAATGTAAAGTGCTGGAAGTGAAGGAAGTAAAATACTTCAGACATATGCAGTGAGTTAGTATTCTAGTTTCTCTGTAACAAGTAATATATCTTTCTAAATGAAAACCTTTCCCATAAAGTACAACAGAAAACAGAAGCAAACAATCTTCCACTCTATTTATACAACAGATTAAATCAAAATCCACCCCAAATGGATATTATTTAATTTTCTGGGAGTTCTATTTCCAATACTATGAAGAATAATGAAATTAACTTATTCTTCTTTTTTTTTTTTTCTTTTAAATAACAAACAACTGGGGGAAATGAAGAAAATTCATTAAAATGACTACCAGGAAAATGAAGAAAATCTTTTTTCCCCAAGAAGACTACAAACTTCTCCAAGGCAAAACGTGGACAAGTTCAAGCCAATATTATTAACCACGTCAATCCTTATTCAAAAGATACGCAAGCCTAATTTATTTAAATGAAAATCATACCTCTATGAAATGGCATGATCCCAGACAGAGCAGACCAGACTATTAGACTTTTCATTTTCTTCCCCCACCATTTTTAACCCTTAATCAACCACCACAGCATACACTCAGGTATCCCGATTGGAGAAAGAACAACTTGAATTACTGAATTTGAACAAAATACCATTGCTGATCATGAATTTTCAGTGGCACATTTCACCCACTTCACGGTGATGACAACCTACAGGTTAGGTGCAAGTACACACGCAGAGGAAAATAACTTTATGTCTTTCCATTTTAGTTTACCAGTTGTTTCATTTCTGAAGTAATTGCAAACGCAGCCTTGAAAGAATCACACAACAGCATCAATAGTCACACCTCTACCTTCCAACTGCTGTAGTGCTTATAGTATCAACAGCAAAGAAAACACTGCAGAGATTGCAAATATACAGCACCTACAAATTCTCACTCAAAGAGAGGAGAGAGTATCCCTGACTGGTTCTTTTTATAGGCTTTTTGCACATTTCACACACTGTATAAAATCTCCTTTGCCAACTTAAAATTAAAAAGTTGTGTTGGTATATTGTATCATCAGAAGTTAATTTTGGCTGGAAGGGACTTCTGGAGGTCTCTAGCCCAGCCCCTCACCAAAGCAGGGCCAACTTCGATGTATTCCAGTACAGCAATGTCTTGTTTACTCACAAGGACTCAGTACTATAGATATGGTCTCGCAACTACTGGTTAGAGGGAAACAATCACTTATCCTGACCCTCTGCTTATGCTGCACCCACCAAAACAGCTCCATAGGAGTCTGGGCCTTCTTCACCACAATGTTGATCTCCAGTCTTATGTTTTGGATTTGTTGTCCATTAGGACTGTTGCATCTTCTATTATTGCAGAGCAGTGCCCAGGTAGCCTGTCCCTAGCCCATGTCATGATATCAGACTATTCCATCCCACCGCAGGACTTTGCACTGGCTTTTGTTGAGCTTCATAAGGCTTCTTCATCAGCCCATTTCCCCAGCCTGTTAAGATACTCCTCATGCCAGCCCCAGCTTTTGAGCCTATTAACATTCCTCCCAGATTGGCTTTGTCTATAAATTTATTGAGGGTGCATTGCACCCCCATTGACCAAAACAACGACAGGATGTCAAACAATACCAGCTTGACACCAAGCCCTGTAGACTGCCGCTGACAACTCGTGGCCATCAGTCTTTGACACTAGGATCACAGCACAGTTTGGTTTGAAAGGGACCTTCAAAGGTCATCTAGTCTAAACCCCCTGCAGTTAGCAGAGACATCTTGAACCAGATCAGGCTGCCCAGAACTACTCTTGAAGTCCAGAAGTCCAGCTAGTTTCTGACCTGTTTTGTAGTCCGCTTATCTCCTATACATTGTAGAGAGGCTTAAAAGGCAAAGCCTGTATTTCATCTGCAGTCAAGATCTATTCCTTTGGCACTTTTTCTCTGTTATGTACCTTTTGCACAGCAATACAGGAAAGAAAGCTATCCTAAAAAAAAATATAAAAAATAAAAAAAAAATGGAAGAATACAATTGCAAACAAATTGTATAAGTGTTGAAAGGTTGATTTGTTTCTTCTGGTTTGTTTTTAATAGCAACTCACTGAGATTTCAACTATTCAACTAGTACAAGATTCAATGGTGTCTTTTGATGGTCACCACATCATCCGTTAGGGCTGGGACGATGAGGGTGGATATCACTTTTCAGTAGGGCACAGCCCATGTATTAAAAGGGTACTGGGCTATGATGGCATGCAATGTATTTAGTTTTATTTCAGAATCTCACCACTGAGGACCCAATACAACCAGCTAATTCAAATAGCCTTTTCAGAGACAGAAGTCCAAGCATGGCAAAGGAGAACCTTTCCAGAAACTACCTTTGGGCAAACTAGAAACATGAAGTTATTTCCCTTCTTCGTGTGTGCTTGCACCTATTCTGGAGGGTGTCATCACCATCAGCTGGCTTTCATGCAGGATTTGCCAGGAACAGAAACCATCTCTGTACTCCTTCTGCTGATCTTCATTTTTTTGTCAGAATAATGGAGAGCAGCAACATCCTCCCACACAGAACTAGCAGCTACTTCTGTCCCACACATTCCATAGATAGATCAAGTCGAGTAGACATCAACAATTTTCTCATTGCTTCAACAAAACCATGAGTAATACATCTAATTAGCCTGCTGCATATGGTACCTAAACCTTTCTAATCACCAAAGTAGTAGGCATTTGTCTGCCTACCTGATAACTTAATTTGGGTTTGTGGTTTTCCCCAAAGAGATAGAATTGCTTTCCCCTTCTGCTGCAAATGGAATAGTCCTTCCTAACCCACTGTCTCTTACCATTACTACCATCACCATCGATTGTCTGAATAGTGACACCGTAACAATAACTTTGGATTACATTTAACCAAGTGGAGAAGAACAAAATTACAAATTTGAGGGGAAATAACCCAACCAGCAGTGACAGACAATAAAAGTCTTAGAGATGTAAAAGAAAAGATCTGATAGATATATATATTCCCAGCAGTAAGTGGCAGTTGGCAGAACAGAACAGCAGGTGCTAAGGAGAAGTTGTTATGTCTGAAACACAGAAAGTGACATTGAGTTGGTTTTCAACTCATTCTGGCACAAGCAAAGGCACACAAAATAAGCTTTTTACTAAAAAACAAATGTATTATGATTAAAGTGTCTAGACTTCAACTTTACTTTTCACAATAAGCTATTTAACAAGGATGCTATCCTTACAATTTCATATTACAATTTTACACCAATCATCTCGGGAGGCTATCATTGCTAAGAATTTATTCCAAAGTAGGAAGCTAACTGGAGAAAAGTTCTAACAAGCACCTCTTCACTGTGTTTTCTTTAATTATGGAATGAGAAGCCTTTCAAAAATGCCAAAATTCTCCAACATAACCGTTGCAGAAAGAACTGTCCTGTAACATAACTTGCTGCTGCTAAGTACCACGCAAGAACAGAATAGTACACTACCAGATGCAGGGAACATCTCCCAACATAGTCTTTGAGGGTGCAGTTTAATTGCTTCATCTTAAGAGCAATGCAGAGAGTCAGTAGAAATTTGTACATCTCTAACTGAAACAATGAAAGGACCCACAAAAGACAAAAGACTTGTTCAATAAATACATCTGAATGTACAATACAGACAGTTTCAGGCAGTTATCATAAGGAATGTGTAACAGCTTGTAAAAATACAATCTGTAGTATAACCTAGAAGATTAGATTGGGAATAGAAATATTAAGATTACTATCTATGAGTGGAAATGTTTGTTAAGCTCCACAGTCAAAGTACAGCAAAAGATTAAAAGAACAATCTTCAGTCAAACTAAACATATAAATTCTTCCACTCTGCCACCGGAGAGATTGCACATTAGGCTAAGTGCTCTGACTGCTGTTTCTAGGAGCATATCTATACTTGGGTTGGGTATTGCTTGTGTATTTTTATCTTAGATACAATGAAATATTATGAATTTCCTGTTTTTCTTAACCATTAGAGTTACATTTAAATATGAATGCATCTCCTGCACTGTTTTTAGGTAACTTCTCATTTTTGCTATTCTAAGCTATATGAACATCATTATCAAGGAGGGGGGAAAAAAAAGAACAAACCAAAAACAAAAAAACACCACGAAACAAAATAAAAACCCCCACACTTTAATTTTCCTTCTATCTTTTTACGAAGCACAGAGTTCCGAGTTGCTAGAGAAAGCATTCCCTTATAAATGTAATGAGAATTACATTTATATAGTGTAATATATAGATTACCTCAGGTACATTCTGGAAGGAGCTTATAAAAGGCAATTTTGCTGTTGAATCACTACACATCACTGAACATCAGTTTCACTAAGATTTATCTATCTTGGCAAATTCTATACATTTTTATGTGCAGGACTTAACCACAAGGATAATAGAATCATGTGTTCAGCCTGTGATTGAAACCAAAACGTTTCTTTATTGCTAACATATGAAGTTTTGAAGGTGTTCAAAGAGAGATTAAAGCCTAAGGTAAACCAATGCTGTATATTTTGGATTCTTATAAAACTGTATTTGAGGCCAGATCTTGCTGCCAGAAAATAGTTGCTGATTCTCCATCAGCCATTGCTTCCATAAGCACGGCTGCTTTACACTCTGCAGCCTCAACAGGCATTTTGTAGGGCAATGGCACTGGCCCATCCCAATTCTGCCACACCAGCAGACCAAAACCATACTGGATTTTCACATGGCTCAAATAAATTCTCTCTTATTGACAAATTAATTGAGTTAAACTATTGCAAAGCCCACTATGGCCAATTACTGTGAATTTACAACCAAGCATACTTTGCCTTACAGTTTTGCATGACTACAAATGGCTTAACATAAATAATAATACAATGTTAGTCAGCCGAAGTAAGAGTCCTTGTGCAAAGATTGATTGTATTACTTCAATGGTTAGATGCTGCTCAGGATGTAGCTATCAAAAAAATGATGATCTTGCACTTTTTCCACTCAATATGTAAATCTTGGACTTCAAGGCAATTTTCTTTGGTCAACTTGACATTTAAAATACAATAACGGTAGGAGGAGAAAATGAACTTTCATGCATTTAGGGCAGGTCAACACATTAAGACTCTATTTTTATCCATTATAACATTACATTTAAAAGTTCAAGCACAAATCTACCCCAAGCTGATTTTGCTCTTTTGTTCCAATTTTTTTTACTTTGTTTTACTACTTTTGGCCCCAAGTTCTTTCATTAAAAACCACGCAAATATTTTTTGTACACCAAGTTTTCATGGTAGAGAGCTAACTACAAGGTGTTTCCTGAGGATTAAGGATTCAAGATTAAATATCAGTCTTACAAATTATACTTATGTGGTACTATTTATTAAGTAAACTATCTAGTATTAAAAATGTCTTTTTAAGTCTGAAGGCCTTTGTTCAGTAAACTAGTTTTCCATTAAATTCTAAGCCAAATAAATGTGATTCACTGTCAGAAAGGTAGAAAGAGGTTTTAGAAGCAGATGTGGAAGTATGATATGCAAAAGCACATGTCTAACAAATGTCGGGGTTTGTTTGCTTTTAATGTGTGAACTGGACAAAAAATATGGAACACATCCTATGGAATACCCTTTTCAAAAAGTTTGAGCAGTTCTACATTATATAGTGCCAGTTACTTGTATTCCTTTGAAAGCTAAATGCACATTAGATTGAATTAGGTCATTAGACTATATTCGACATTACTTCATTTGAATTCCAGGTTTCACTTTATCTCAAATCACGACTCCCAAGGAAGAGGAAAGGGACTGCTCAGGGCATATACTGCAGCCAAATAAAACTCTCAGCATGCTGAAACTCGAGAAGCTACGAGATTCCTGAAATCTGTATGCTTCACCATGAAAACAAAGAACCTGCGTTTCCATACAAACAGCTTGAAGCCTGCTAAGTAATTTTTTGGTTGGTCAGACTGGTTCTAAAGTAGGAAAACACGATCTCCAGACACAAAAAAAACAAACAAAACAAAAAACTCCTTTATGCTGAATTGTTCAGAGCTAATCCACAACTTCAAGAGAAACTTGGAAGAGCAGTCTCACTGCACTCATGCCAGCAGACAGTCATAGAGGTCTGCAAGACAGTGATGACGTTCAGAAATATACTATGAGATTTATTAAATTTATTAATTTCTGAGGAAAGAATAGTAGAATCTGGGTTCAACTGTTCTTACCTAACGAGAATCATAGAATGGTTTGTGTTAGAAGGGACCTTAAGATCATCTAGTTACAAACCCCCTGCCACAGGCAGGGACAGCTTCCACTAGAGCAGGTTGCTCCAAGCCCCTGTGTCCAACCTGGCCTTGAACACTGCCAGGGATGGGGCAGCCACAGCTTCTCTGGGCACCCTCACAGAGAAGAGCTTACTTCCTTATATCTAACCAAAATCTCCCCCGTTTAAACTTGACCGCATCATCTCTTGTCCTACCACTACAGTCCCTTAACGAAGAAACTCTTTAAAGCCTGATGAACATCTTAAACATCTTGCCAACATCACTAATTAAGAAGAACGTGTTTAAAGACAACAAACATCTTCCTCAGAAGTATTTATGTGAAATTAAGAAAGGGATTATACACATTCAATAGCAGGAGATGTTTCTTTTCAGGAAGATAAATACTTCAGTGTGCCACAGAAAAACAATTAGGAAGATTTACATTTCCTGGGTATCATCTTCTCTTATCTAATATTCCTTTTTGTATTCCAGGTTTGTTGTTATTGTTGGTTTTAATAATTTGAGAAACTCTCACCCATGACTGTGAATACAAAGAGTGTGTAAATTGATTAAAATACAATCAACAAGAAAGGTTCCGTTCTTAAGTGACTAAAATCAACCCAGAGTTATCCTCCAGTATTAGATAGACAGGAACCGATTCCATTAATACATTCAGGTTTCCAGAAGAGCTAGAAGCTGCTTAGTAGTGAATAGACATTGGTATGTCTATTCTCCCCCAAATGCTTGTTTGGGAAATGAAAATTATCAGGAAGTTTCATGGGGGGTTATTTTTTCTTAAACTATATTGGCTACAAAGTAGATAAGATATAATTAAATTGCACATAAAGTAACAAAAAGATGCTACAGCATGAAAAAAAGTGGCAAACAAGAAACTTTGCCTCTAAATGAGGCAGAATTTACCTCAAAATGACAGATTTATTTTACAAACAGACTTCACAGAGTCCTGCAGTATTTCCAGTACCTGGCACCAACAACCAAACTTGAAGCTTAAATCTAAATAACCTGGTTGTTTCCTATGCAAGCAAATGCAGGTGGAAGTAAGGTGTTCAAAAGGCTCAAATATTCACTTTTATATCATAAATGAAACTGAAGTCAGGAAAAAGACATCAAATTAGACAACCTTAGAACATTTCCATAGAAATCCACTTGACATTTGCTAAATATTTTTAGCCTCAATAAGAATTCAAGTAGTTAAGTATTTATGATATCTTTAATATAATCAGTTATTAATGGAAAATTGATTCATTTTAATGTTAACTTGCACAAGCAAATATTTAACACTCATTAACTTTCCAAATCCAAAATATTTCCTATCTATAGATGCTTTGAAGGATATTTTCCCCCCTTCCATTTAAATTCCACTAGACCAAGAAGGGACACCTTCCACTACACCAAGTTGCTCCAAGCCCTGTCCAACCTGGCCTTGAACAGTGCCAGGGACGGGGCAGCCACAGCTTCTCGGGGCACCCTGTGCCAGCGCCTCACCTCCCTCATACGGAAGAGCTTCATCCTAATGTCTAATCTAAATCTACCCACTTTCATCTTAAAGCCATTCCCTCTTCTCTTGTCCTTACAGGTGCTTGTCAAAAGCCCCTTTCCAGCTTTCTTGTCAGCACCTTTAGGCACTGGAAGCTGCTCTAAGGTCTCCCCCGAGCCTTCCCTTCTCTAGCTGAACAAGCCCAACTAAACCTGCCTTCATATGAGAGGTGCTCCAGCCCTTGGAGCATCTTTGTCTCAAACACTCCACTCTTAAACAGCCTTATAAAAATTAACTGCTCTAAATTTAAAAGACAGATGCACAAAGAACAAACAAAACAGGAAAGCAACACAAACTAAAGGCGTGAAAAGCTCTTGGAAGTATGAAGAATCACTTTGCTGTGAGTTCGTACAGTACACAGTGCAACAGAGCTCTGATCCACAGCAGCACAGGCGAGAGGAGATTGAAGTCCAAATACATGACATTATTCATTAGGCATATGATGCTAATGCCTGAGCATTTTCTAATGAATCAGAACTTTGCCTCACTATGACTCGGGGGCACAGCTTGCACTCAAAGATAAAGTCCCCATTGAAAATACTGTTACCACAGGAAAAATGTCTGCTGACTTATCTCCAGCTGATAAATTTCCCAATTTTGAAGAAGGCATTAGGTTGCCTATTAGTCTCAAACTTGAGCACCAGCTGCAGGGGGAAAACAGAACTTCCTTACCAAGAATATTAGGCACTCTCAAACTAAGTGGAAGGGAATTCTTTGTTACCAGAATAAGAAGCCTCAGTGCTGAACTAAAAATATGAAAACCTACATATACACACACATTCTCCAGAAGCACATTCCCTTTTTGGTTTTAATACAGAGAAAAGAACTGGTCTTTCGAGAGATGGCAGAGAATATCCACAGGAACAGACAACACCGTGAAGATTCCCACAATATTTAGTTAGTTAGATTGCTCATCACTTGCGATTATCGGTCTGAGTGAGGACAAGCCTTATGGTTGTTTATTCTTGACCCAGTCCTTGATCCCGAAACCAACACTTAATAAATATCTTACAGCTTTCTTAGAACAGTAGAATCTGCCAATCTTTTTCTTCTTAAAGAAAAACATCTTAAGAATTGAAATGAGAAAAAGGATGAAAAAAGCATTGTGACCTTTCCTGTGCTCTCTATGACAAATATCTTAGTATTATGACTTGTGTTTGTTCACATCCTTTTATCTTTCTCCAAGAAATTGCTCAGATTGCAGTCATAACCTTTCATAAATCCCAGAATAACATAACTCAATAATAAAAGTAATTAAAATGTAACACCTAAGTTCCCTGGACCCAAGATTTTACATGTAGAGTATCTTTGATCAAAGGTCTCTATCAGTTTTCTTACTTTCTCTTGGGCCTCTGACAGAGATTTTTAGCTGAAATACTCCAGCCTTGAAATTTATAGAGGAGAACACAGAATCATAGAATGGTTTGGGTTGAAAAGGACCTTAAAGCTCCTTCAGCTCCAACCTCCTGTCATGGGCAGGGACACCTTCCACTAGAGCAGGTTGCTCCAAGCCCCTGTGTCCAACCTGGCCTTGAACACTGCCAGGGATGGGGCAGCCACAGCTTCTCTGGGCACCCTGTGCAGTGCCTCAGCACCCTCCCAGGGACAAAGCACTTCCTCATATCTAACCTGAACTTCCCCTGGCACAGGAAAGATCCTGGAGAATTCAAGAACAATTCTGGTGTTTGATATATGAATAAAGTGGAAAAGAAACAGATGCCACAGTATGCATAAAGTGATATTAAAATTAAAGCTGACCACAAAGAAGCATAGAAGACATTTGCTGCATTTAGTGATTACATGGGAGATATACTTCAATACTGGAAATAGAGGTCTGCGTAGTGAGGAAAAAACAATGATGTATACAAACCTGTTACTATTCAAGAGAGAGTTCAAGGAGATGCTGTGAATGCCACTACTCGTTGATGGTCAAAAAGGCAAAGACTCAGCAGGAAAGAAGATCAGAAAAACAAACAAACAAACAAAAATCATTGTGGCACCATATGTGTGGAAAATTTGTAACACGCACACCTACAGTATCTCACCCCAAAACAGAGTTAGTTCTACCTCTGCCATTCCCGACAGTGGCACGGCAGAACCGTTATCTGCTCCAGTTTTAAAGGCCTTGAACACCATCCATCATATGACTTCTTTGGGAAACCTATTTCAGTGCATTGCTAGTCTGAAATATGAGAAAGCTTTTTCCAGCATCTCTATGGACTCTCCACCTTTGCAGTTTAAGTCCATTAGTTCTCATCCTCTCCACTACAGGCACAGAGAAAAAACTCCTGCATTCCCTTTCATGTACTCAAGAACAGTTACACTCCACTTCAATCATCCTTCCACACGATAACAGCTCCAGTTTCCCCAATCCTTCACAGAAGGTCATGATTTCCAGATTTCTGATCTTTCTTATCACTCTTATCAGGACTTATAACTCCTTCTAACTGTTCAAACCTTTATTGAAATGTGCTGCTTAAAGTGGACATCATCTTGCATCTTACTTGACCAGCACAGCCTTCCTAGGGCTGAAAAGCATAGGAGGATTATTATCCAGGAGGATGTATTTCTGTCCTACAGCTGAATTTAGTGCAAGCCCATTCAATAAATCATGATGCTCTTAAAATTCTCAGCCATGATCCACTACCACTCATCGCCTCCTCTACTCTGGCAGGTCACTGACGTATGTTTGTGCAGTTAATTACACCTGTCCAAGTGCAAAGCTTTCTAATTGCCTGTACTCTATATTATCAGATTATCACCTGCAATTTGCCAAGGTTATGTCGACTCCTAATTCTGCCTACCAGCACGCTTGCAGCCTCAACTCCAGCTCAGTGCTCTCTGCAAAGGTAGTAGATGTGCCTCTATTCCATCACCTGGACCCTTAGTTAAATACTGAAAAAAAATCAGAACACTTCTCAACTGACTCACATAAATTGACACTGAAATCTGGTAGTAAATCTCATTTCATAGCAGCTTCGCCTAAACCATGGCTTCCTCCTGAGAATGTCATTTCAGGCAGTATTAAAGTCTAGATACATGGCACCAAACTTTACTTGGTCAAGTGTAGTCCCTGTTATAGGAGGTAATAGCAAGAATACGCATTTCTTATGGCCTTGTAAATGCTCAACAAGAAGTGCTGCTGACTACCAGCAGTGATTCAAATCACCCCCCCAAAAAAAGATGCAATGGAACTGGAACAAAAAAAACCTGAGGAAGAAGAGTGACAATAAAGAGCAAATCTTCCTCCCTGCACACACACCTCATGATACCTGCAAAGTCTTCATGAACTGTGTTCTCTTCCCTTCTCTCTGCCCCCAAGTCTGAGGGTCAGGAAGTCTTTGCTCCCAGTAATCAGTGCTTCAAAGACAGTCATTTCTACACATTTACTGTGTCATACAAGCATCAGCTTTTACCGAAGCATCTATCCATGAGGGGGTTTTGCTGGTTTTTAACTGGACTTGCAATTACAAGTTTGTCTGACCTCTGAAAGGGGCTGCCTGGATGCAGCAGCTATCTCACGGCACTGATAATTCCTGCATCAGTGTGTTGTAATGTTAGAAGGTTTGAAGAAAAATTCTATAGAACCAATTAAATGTTTTGCTACTGAAAATTTATTTCTTGGCTGCCAGAACACTAAAAAACGTATTCAGTCCCACTGAAAAATCTGTTTAAAACTTGCCTAGCAACTGGGTCATTCAACTCCACTGATATGTTAACAAGTGGTAATAAATCTGCCCAGGTCCAATATTGCCTTTGCTGGTGACAACAGCAAAGACAGGTTGGTTAGAGTAGCTGAATGAGTAATGTACAACATTACTCAAATGTGCAGTGGCAGGGCATGGCAACAAACACCTCTTCTACAGCATCATTTGCAGTCTCTGCACACAGTCATATCACGTAATTTTCATTCTGGCATTTAGAAAAACAAATTCTAATTTTAAAGTTTGAATATCTCTTTTCGGAAAACACAATTAAAAAAGGCTTTTATCCATAACATTCCTTCACAAGAAAAATCACTTGCATTTAACTCAATTGTTACTACATTTACCTGTAGCAATCAATTTCTACGGGTGTACGTGATTTTAAAATACATCTAAATACACTCGTAGAATCCATAAGCTAAACCTTTTGTAAGTCCTAATTTATTATTTTAAATTTATAGGCAATTTACTGTCAGATGTTAACAATCAAGTTAATGTAAATGTTTCAAATGTTGCCATGCAACTATAAAAGGAATTCAGATTATACCATTTAAGTGTCAATTTATTTAGCACGGGTAAAAAACAATATCAACCCAGGACAGCCTTATTGATTTCCACTGTCACAAGCTAAAAGGAACTGGATCATGCCTTCCCCTCCCTTCTTTTTAACTGCCACTTGGTACCTAACAAGCAAGAGCTAAAAAGAGGGGACTGAAATTTGCAGTTCCTATCAGGAAGCCATTTCAAGGAAACACCTGTAGTCAGGATGGCACTTAAGGATGTACTTAGCATTAAACAAGTACTTGTAGTAGAATTAGCAGGAGTTTCAATTGTTTTCATAAATAAGTGAATAAGACTGAACCAGTGCACTGTTCACAGGAAATCCCAGTCATGCAACAGGATTGTAAGAAACCATATTGTAAATGAGGAAGATAGAAATGCACTGGCTAAGAAGCTGACAGTAGAAACTTGTAAGAACTAGAAAGTAGAAATTACTCCAGAACTCACACATAAGTGGCAAGTACTGGACTTGAGACCATCTACTAATACTCTGTTTTCAAGTATTTATAAATTAGCATGAAAATTTATCTTCTCTCTTGCTCAGTGTCCCACTCTGGATGTATATATTACGCTCCATTTTTCTGAAGAGGATCAACAATGGTTTTACCATTCCTAGATCAATATTACTCAAAACATTCATTTTGCCAATATCATACAGCCCTTTCATTAAGGAAACTCAGTGTCCCCATGTCTTGCATCATAGACATGTAATTTCTGAAGGCACAAGAGGGAGAAAATGCTGCCCAATGAGAATGTTGGTTTGGTGGGTTTTGCTTCTACTGCCACTTCAAACACTTTCCAAAATGTGGTCATGTGATTTCCACACCTTCCTAATGTGGAAATCTCAAAATGAACAACAAGGAGGAACAAACTCAAAAGCTCACAGGATCTTGGATCTTGTCCTAATTTCTTAGCTTTCAAGCATACTTAATAATTTTACTCTCCTATATCAGACTACAACAAATCACTGCATCTTTTGCATATGTCAATAATAGCAATGTAATGCTTGAAAGTATTCTGATTTTGGATTAGCTGATAAACTTTGAATGTATTATAACTGTATCCCAGAGCTAGGCAACCAGACAAAACCACCAACCAAAACTAGTAAGTGCCTATGAAACAAACACCTATGTTTTACAGAAGATCTAGTTCAAAGCAAATTGGTGTATCATCACCGCAGTGCCACAGCACCTCATAAAAGACCTCACAAACCAGCAAGCTCTCTTCTGAGCTCTAAACATTTCAAATTGCCTACAGCATTTTCCAAACATTCAAGTTTCTGTTAGTTTTTTTTTCCTTCTTCCAAGAAGCAAGAAGACTGCTCATCTTTCACATGCAGGAATGTTTTCCCCCCCTGTCAGCCACTTCAGAAGCGAGGCAAAAGCAGGTCAGATTTTCATTACAACTAGATTATGCTCATCTTTTCCATAAATCCAGTAACAGACTCAGGGACAACATCGTTGTCATAAAAATTTACCGTGGGAAGATAAGCCTTAAAGTAGTATCTCCATGTTGGACGAAGTGCTTAGAATAAGCAAGACTGTTCTGTGAGTACCTGGTCTATGAGCATCTTAATCCCCAAAAACTTTGTGTTTTCCCAGCTCTCTATCACTCGTTTCCCAGTAAGCACAATCCACATCCCACCAGCCGCCAATGGGTTGAGTGACTTGCTACTGCTTGCATGGGAATTGATCTGTTGGCTGATATTTCCCTATGTGGAATGACTCATAAAAATAAAGCATATGTTAAATGAATAAATATGATATGGCAAGCATAAATATATATAATGAATTTTCATATACACTTCATCTCTAGGTAGAACCAAAGTTAGAACATAAAATGTACTGGGGAATATATCATATAATGTAAAGTTTTACATGGGAGAAAAAATATACATAATAGATTTTTCAAAGTCAATATGATGAATTAAATTGGTGGGGGCTTTATGGAGAGGGATGATGATGGTAGATGACACCCCCCTAAAAGAGCTCCTATAAAAGGAAAACTATTTGATTTATGTGTGACTTTTGCCATAAAAGTAACTGAATATTCAGGGCTAAGGTGGTTGATCAAAATTGACCCATATGGTCAACAGAACATATTGACTCGATCAATATGGAAAATGTAACATAGAATGGTAGTATTTTTGCAGACATGCACCTTATATCAAGATAGAATCTTTACTAAACCCAGAATCTATTAAACATAAATCTCTACTAAGTTCCAGACAGATTTGAAATATACAGATTTTTCTTTTTAAGTAACTAAATATGTCAAACAAGAATAAAACTCAATAGGAAAGCCTCTGATCGTGTTATTTATGTGAAGTTCTTCAGTATCTTGTATAAGGCTTACTAAATTAAGAACACAGTAAATAAATTTACAAGGACAAGCAACATCATAAATATCTCAAGTAAAAATGAGATATGCAGTACTATAAAAGATAATTATACAGCTTAATGAAGGCTTTATGAATATCAAGTTTCCCACACATTCTCAGTGGACAAAAGTGGAACTTAATGAATGCAGTATAAGGCATATTTTGATGAAACAATTTGCTTTTTGATAGTTCCACCCTACATAAATGGAAATGCGGGAACCCAGCATAAACTTCCCTGTTGGACTTTGATGAAATTAGATGCTGATTACATATACTCATTTTCTGGATAAACAAGCTACTTGCAGGGTGCTCAGATACTGCAGCGACAAATATATCAGTGACGGTATCACATACCTACATAGCAAACCATCTAACCTCAAAATATACATCACATAAGCTTACAGCAACCACTGATAAGGAAATCAATGAAGATAATGTTCTATACAATACTGGGTAGTGTGATGGAGGAAAGAGATATAAAAAAGGATATATTACATTCAAATACATATCTTACTATGTGGTCTTGAAGCCTCAGCTTTTTGATGGCCATATCAGTGAAAGACATGGATGTTAGAAGAGCAGCTGACTCACTGCAGCTGAGTTGACTCATAAAGAGTATACATTACTTAAGTATTTGCCAGCAGTTCAATGGAAAATTTGTAATTGAATTTGCAGTTCAGACTGCCAAGTATACAGAACATTTGTTACATGACTGATTTTCCAATGAATGAAGGAGATTTCTTTAAATGAGGCTTATGAAACTCAATATACAACCAGCCAATGAATTCAGCCCCAACAGCCTGTTAATATAAAATAGTTTTCTCTACACCAGGAAATTCTAAACCAAAAAATGCAGCCCTGGTGATTCCTGCCCTTTTCTGTAATACAAAACATACTAGCCTGAAAGTATTACTTAGTGAACAGATGTTTCCATGGGAGCCTTAAGGAACTACTGACATGTGTACTCTAAAAGCAAGGACCTACTAAGTGTTTGGCAGAGAAAAACATGAACCACCACAGAGTGTGGCAGAAGAAAGGCACAAGAATTTCTGGGTTAAAAGTAGCTGTGATATTTTTAATGCAATGATTTTAAAAGAATCTAGAGTACCCAGAGCACAGGACCAGCAAGAATAGGAAAGAGAAGAAATTGTCACCGTGGTAGGTATTGTCACTTATGTGTCAGGTATTATGATGTAAAATTGTCACATGTGTTAAGTAATCATGTACTAACTAAAATTTTTTTGGTCAAGGGAAGTATTTGAAGGAGTAGACAGAAATGGTCCAGTCAAACAGGAGTAGTAAGACAATCCTACATTGAATTACTATCAGAAGCTAAAAACTGCAATTAAACTAAAACCATCACCTCCAAAGTTCTACGCGAACTTAAATGTTTCCAGTAGTTTTCCTTCCAGTTCAAAAGTATTTGATTAGACTTTATAGAATCATAGAATAGTTAGGGTTGGAAAGGACCTTAAGATCATCTTTCTTGACACACAATTCATAAGTGTTATTGTCATGCTGGAACAGAATAGTGCCTGGGGACAAAACCAAGCAATTGGCAAAAGGAAATGATTGGAGGGGAGGCCGGGAGGACAAGGAGAAGAGATGACTACATTAAATACACTTAGAGATTCCTTTGGCTTCCCCATCATGGCTCAATACTGGGTATCAAGTCCAGGGAAAGCCACAAGCTTTAAGTCAGCAGAAGCAGTAGCAGATAATCATTTCAGGTCAAGGTTCTGTCCTTCGTAGCAGCTCTGCAGTTACACCCAATTCCAATATTTAATCATAGAACCTCTCTGTACAATGATTTCTCTGCTATCAGAATAGACAACTGAGAAGCACCAAGTTTATTACATTTTCAAAAACATTTTAGAAAGCCAAATATTTCTTCAGAATTGAGATTTAAGAAGAAAATACTACCTAAAAAATACAGGGTTCAATTGTTTTTCTAAGCATGCTCAAAACCACACTGTATGACCAATGTTCTTTACATTACTGAGTATTGAATGAATCCATAATCCAAATTGGATGTGACTAGTACATTTGGTAAGTCACTCAAAACTATGCAAGACTTCAGAATAGAAATAAAGGTAGAATGACAGAGAACAGTACTCCAAGAGCAAGTACTGCATCATTAAAGTCCTCAGTCTCACGCAGCAGAGAGTGTAGTGAATAAGGAATTAATGGAGTAATGGATTAACAACTATACATGCACATTAGCATGTATCTTCTTCAAGTGATGATTTTTAGATGCCTAAGACCAAAAAGCTCTTGACCAGCACTCAGGGCCATGCCACTCATAGTAATTTGCACTTGCATTCCTCACAGGAGTAATGATGCCATTTCCAGAAGAGGTAAGTGACAAATTATTGGCTACTTAATGGGACTCCTATGAGCATAAGCTCACAAGAGCATTGACAAAGACATCTGCAGATCTGATTGCATCCAATCCAATGTCAGTTTTGCTTCTCAGCAGACTTGAAGTGAACGGCTGCAGACAGAAGACCTCTGGAGGATGCATCCGCCTTCAAGGCAAAAAAGCTTTAGGACCAACACTGTTAATGAAGACAGAAGCATCATATAAGTGTCTTCATTTATTTCAACTTAGTTTTCAACGTAACTGTTTTAAAATTTCCTGTTGACAAAAGTATGTATAAAAATACACCATTTTAATGATGATTTGATTATACACAAAACTCACACCGCTCGGTACAAACCGATGCTTTGGGCTTCCTAGCTCATTTCCATGAGAGATGTAAAATAAATGATCTATGGATGTTTAATGTCCTTGCTGGCTCATCCAGCCTGAAGGGCTACTACTGGCTTGTAAAAACAGTCACAAAACAAAGAAAAGGAAAGAAAATTAAGCAAAACTCCACACAAAAAACGCAACCAGAAGAGGCAAAATCCTTCACATTGAGGATACTCTTCCAAGCCTAAGAAGAAAACTGCAGGGCCAGCCACTTGACAAGAGAACACAGTTGTATAACTTGCATATACCAATTTTACTCATGAATATTTTTTTAGTTCAATGAAAAAGGCTGAGAGGTGTGAAGAACATACGCATTACTAAGCTCTCATTAAACATTTTTAACATATTATGCAGTAAGTACTACATTGAGCTCAAAATTTCAGTCTTCAAAGTGCTTAGTAACTTTTGTTCAGTAAAATTTAAACACCTGTAAAAAGATCTAGGATGATGGTTGCAATAATAATTTCCAGTCTTGCAGTTCATCTAGTGAAAGAAGAAAGACAATTTTTATAGGAGACTAAAGACCCTAGAGACCACTACAAGTGCTGCAATTGTAACAGCGTCACAAACTACCCTCCCCACCTTTTCCTTTAACAAAAGGCTTTCTACATAATATTCAAAACAAAGTAAAACAAAAAGATAAGCACTCACTAGATGTCCTCTGAGAGAGAAAAAGAAATAGCTCTGAGCTGCATCAGTCCATTCCGAGTATTGTACAACTGTTCTGTATCGATCACCAAAGGCAATATGGTAATATGTACAACTTCAATCACTCTGCCCAACTAATTTACACAGATTTATATTTGGGTAACAGGGTATATTAATAACAACAATTATGTGCCCTGCCATGTTAGCAGATATGTATACTTCAAACCCAGCTCCGGCCTTTTCGGTTTCAAGTCATGCTCCAAAACAGCAATGGCTGAAGAATGATCATAGAACTGTTTGTGTTGGAAGGGACCTCAAAGCTCATCCAGTTCCAACCCTCTGCCACAGTGAAAGACATTGTCCACTAGAGTAGATTGCTCCAAGCCCCTGTGTCCAGCCTGGCCTTGAACACTGCCAGGGATGGGGCAGCCACAGCTTCTCTGGGCACCCTGTGCCAGCACCTCAGCACCCTCACAGGGAAGAATTTTCTCCTAATATGCTGTAGCAGAGGTGAAGGGGAAGACAGGGGTGCCTCTTCAGCAGCAGCACACACACAGACTGTTTTAAGATCACTGAGAAACTGAACAGAGCGCTTTCTGCATCCTTATATCGAGAACTATGTCAAAATTAACACCTCTATAGAGGCAGATTTATGTGAAGAATATGGAATTTCTTACAGAAGGATACATGATCTCTTGAGTCAGAAGCAGAACAATTCTGACTTGACAGGCACATTTATGTGCTTCACTACATGCCCTTGTAAAAAGACTCTCCAGATTTCTTGTCAGCCCCTTTAGGTACTGAAAGGCTGCTGTAATGATAATAAAGTATATCTGATAAAGTGCTGAGGCTCCTAAATTTAACCTTGACTGAGAAAACCAACATTTCACCCTCGATGGTATAACACTGCAGCTTTCTACCTGGCTTTTACTGCACGTGAGCAACCCAAGAACACCTGATGCACAGAGGCAACCAAGCTGGGAACAGAAGAAAGCCCCTAAAACAAAGAGACCAACATCCTCTAGCATTGAGAGAGATACCAACTAACACATGAAAATAGAAAATAATGTTCCTATGTCCTTCTTACTTGTCCAAGCAAGCTATCAAGGAAGTAGAAACTCCTGTCTCCAGATGTGTCTGCCACATGGGGAAGCGGACAGATGTAGCTTTCTTGTTCTGTGTACAAGCACACACAAAAATTATCTTTCCTGTATTCTTGACACTTGCAATAATGCAGTTAAAAATCCACTCAGGATGAGAATATATGTGCATAAAGTGGCACTGATTTCTGTTTGAAAATAAATGATATACCCAGATAACTCTTGAACAAACAAGCTAGAACATGTTAAATTCAGAAACTCAAATAGATATATCTATTTGACAGTGAATTTATTCTTCACATAAGCAGCTCAGAAAGAAAAGATTACTTTGCAGGGCATGAACTACACCATGAAATGAACTAGCTGATCATATTCAGTATTGCACCAGTGATACACCCCCATGTTTTCAGTTACTCTACCAAGTACTTCAGTTGTGTCAGACAGGAACTTCTCAAATAAAGCCCATTTCCTTTCCTGTAAAGGCTAAAACCACTACCACAAACCTTTTTAATCTGCCACATTCCAATAGTCAACAGTATCATATTGCACATACATGGAAATACCAACTGTCTCAGTTTAAAAAGAAATAAAAATATGAATATTACAGGTTTATGGAAGCATTCAAAGAGATTTTATGTGGTGGAACATATGAAGGAAGCAGATTTAAGGAATAGGGACTGAGTAGAAGACAGAAAATCAAATATATACATGATGCCTCATGCCTGCATTTCCCTAAATTTTTGGAGCCAATTGCTTTTTCAGAGAAGCACACCACTACCTGGCAATTAAAGTATTTCAAGCAGAGTAGTAAAAGCTTAATCATTCTGCACTACAAAGTGCAGATATGTGTAACTCACTGGGAAAAACTGAATAGGTTAATACGTATCCCCTGGAAACAACTCAATATTCAGCAGCCATTCAGTACACTGGATTCATTATGCTTCTACATGAATACCTTCTAATAAAAGATTTCACTATTAGCATAAGCAGATACAATACATTTTCATTACTAAAGAGCAAAATGAAATGAATCAGGAAAATTAATTCCTATTGCAAATCTCATTTCTCTAAAATCCTTCTCTGAAAACTCATGGTTTAACTGTTCATACAAGCAGATAAGGTTTTAGAACAAGAAAGTGCACATCTCATAATACGATGCTCACAAGCACAGGTCTAGCTTGCGAGTTCATAACGTAAAGGTCAGTATATAACTTTATGTCCTAAGGATCATGAACTCAAGGAAAAAATTCTTAACTATCAAGGAAGAAATTCTTTACTCTTTAAGAAAGTCCTTCCCTGTGAGGGTGCTGAGGCGCTGGCACAGGGTGCCCAGAGAAGCTGTGGCTGCCCCATCCCTGACAGTGTTCAAGGCCAGGCTGGACAGGGCTTGGAGCAATCTACTCTAGTGGACAATGTCCTTCACCGTGGCAGAGGGTTGGAACTGGATGAGCTTCGAGGCCTCTTCCAGCCCAAACCATTCTGCCATTATGCTTTTTCACTGAACACCTTTACATTTATGAGCTACCTATCAGCCAAGACTGAAGATTTGAGCAACTAGTGCTTTGCTTCCCACTGACTGAAAAATAAGAATGAAAATTCTTGTGCTGACTTCTTTAAGATTTTATAATGATTTATGCTAAAAAACCTACAGATATCAACAAAAAAGGAAAACTTCTACTCAGCAGAGCAATATTGCTTTTGTATTCTTCAAAGATTACCTGTATATTGAACACATCTGCATTGAATACACTAACAATGAGTTACATATGCTAAATATTCCCATTAGAGAGTTGTAAAAGGTTTCAGAAGTCTCATCAATGAGTACCAAGTGATTACAGCACTACACAGACAAACATAAATAAGAGAGAATTCAGTACATCA
Organism: Nestor notabilis; assembly: GCF_000696875.1. Taxonomy (NCBI): domain Eukaryota; kingdom Metazoa; phylum Chordata; class Aves; order Psittaciformes; family Psittacidae; genus Nestor; species Nestor notabilis. Next base: position 44,024 of record NW_009936713.1, read on the forward strand.
AGGGGAAAAATATTAATCATCCCATTGAAAGAGACAAGTAGAAGAGGACATTTCCTCACAATGTGAGCATTTGCTGCTCAGATGCATAATATTCAAGAACACCAACCACTTAGGAGGTTGTGGGAAGAGATACCAAAAATTAGTTTCTCAAAGAGGAAACTAAATATGGTAATTTCAACCACGTGCTTAAGGCAAAACTGTAACATTTCTCTGGCTGCAAATCAAGGTCTTGTTTAAAATACACCAAAAACTCGGCTCTCTCTAGTTCCATCCTACTGCGTTTTATAAAATACCCAAAGATAGCTAAAGAGTTGATTTGGAGCCAATAAAAGGTGCACACCCAATGGAATCAATATTCCAAAGAAATTAACATAGGGAACGAAACCAAATGAAAAGAAAAAATAAAGAAGAGACTAAAAAAATCCACATTCCCATATGCTGAATCCTTTGAACTGCAAATAAATCAGTCAATATTCAGAAATATCTATTGCAAGGAAATGGAACAAAGATTGCCACTGCTTTGCAAAACATGGGTCTATTGTAATTAGGTTAATTAACACCTTAAAGCAAAATCTTGTAATTAGTGTATTCTTTTTGTAATCAGGATTATTTTGTAGCCTTTCTAACTGTTGTGGATTGATGACATACAGCAAATTAAGTTACTGAAAAATAAGAAAGCAAATACGATTTTTCCATCACTCTCAAGAATGAAGCTAAAAGAGGTTATAAATTTTAATATCCAAATTGCTTCCAAAGTCATCAGAAGCATACATATTTAATCACTTAGGTTGTGTATACCTCTTTTCCCTAGCAAATCTGGTCTATGACAGAAAACAACCAACCCTGATCATGCTTCTTCCCCGGATTCCTAAGTGACAATTCACATTATTGCAAGTTTTTGTTCTTCCAGTAATTCTTTTCCCAGTTTGATAACTCCTGGTAGACCTAATGCATATCCTTCAGAGATATATCCAGTTCTTAACCAAAGATTAGACTAAGGTAGAACTCAGTTGCCCACCATTCTGGGAGAACTATTCCATCTAAAAGGATATTTCCCTTTCAGGGTGTAGATCTCATATTTTAATTTAGTTTAAATTCATTCTCAAATATTATTTACACTGTAAGTGCTACCAGAATGAGTCTTAAAATCTCTACTGCCAGTTCATGTAAGACAATTTACTTTCACTGCTAAGCCTGAATATAAATGAAAGACATCCCAAGTCTTTCATCTGTCATTAAAAGACAAAACTCAAAGCATTCACATAATTCTTCTCTGATCTCTTTCCAACTTGTCAACATTGTTTCTGAGAATGGGGAATCCTTCCAAGAGAAATCTCATTTAATGTTATAACAATAACACTGCCTCACTAAATTTACTTCATACCCACCAGCTCATCCACTTAAGGATCACATTATCTTTTCCTACTATGAGCTCACATTCTGTTGGACATCATAACAGCTATTTTGAAGTTGCTGCTTAACAAACCATACCGACACCCTGCTCATACTGTACATGACTGATAGTACATTTTATTCACATTTAGTGATATTAAAAGCATCCTTTTTCAAGTTAACCCCTTTTTTAAGTACTCAACTACATTACAAAACTATTCTAGACTTAGAAGTGCTCTAGAGATATAAATTATTACATTAGCAGTTATATGTGCTGCAATAATTTAGAAGTCTTATTTTAACCAGTGGAAAAAACGTGTCAAATGTTCTTAGTAAGTCTAGGTTTGTGATACCAACAAGAATTTGCTTATCAGCCAAAATGAAAATCCATGACTTCTTGGGTAACAAGGTCACTGGCTATTTACTATGCAATCATTTTGTAAAACATGAGCTGATCTACCTATCCTGCTTTAATTAGTATTTTTAACATAGAAGACTGTAACCTGCTAATACATTGTACTCTGCTCATATAATAGTCAAGGCCATGCTTGGTTTTTTTATGTTAAACTGTGATGAAAATGTTGGGGTATATTTAACATACCACTTAAAGTCAAAAAGACTTTCTGGTAACGCTGAACCACTATTATTTTCCTAATGATGACCAAGACCAAAAAGTTTCTCGATGGATGGAAAACCTAGCATTTAATACAAAGAATTACACAGTAGAGTAGGTTCATTTTAGCCCTAAGCTTTTTCAGTCACCATTTATTGCACATCTGTGATACTTCCACCATAACTTACATTTCCAGCTATAATATACCTATAACAAATTTTCTCACCATCTCTCCATATTGGCTTGTGTGGCAGAAGAGAAGACAAAGTAGCCATTGGATTGCATTGCTCTGAGTTTGGGCATTATTATTCCACAAAAACAGAACATGGGAGTAATCATAGAACAGTTTGTGTTGGAAAGGACCTTAAAGATCATCCAGCTCCAAGCCCTGCCACGGGCAGGGACACCTTCCACCAGAGCAGGTTGCTCCAAGCCCCTGTGTCCAGCCTAGACTTGAACACTGCCAGGGATGGGGCAGCCACAGCTTCTCTGGGCACCCTGTGCCAGCGCCTCAGCACCCTCACAGGGAAAATCTTCTTTACATTAATAGAAAAATTAATAAAATCTCAAGTCCTCCAAGTCTTTATTCTCCCCTCAGCAAATGTGAACCTACGTATGCATAAACTCAGGAGTACAAACATATACAAATACCTTTAAACAATGACTAAATTCACTGGGAGGTATAGACTGACAAGGTGCAGACCTTACAGGACACTACACACTATACATAGCCTAGAATTTTCAAGCAAGGGAGAATAAAAATAGAGAAGGTGAAATTTAGCTAAAGGTCCTCTTAGCCAGCACAAAAAGCTTCCATACTAAGAAGATCCTAACTAGAGCTGGCAGAGGCACAGATGTCAGTGAATCTTATGCCAAAGAAGACAGCAATGGCCAGCAGACATTTCTTGCATAATCTAACGGATGGGAACAAAAAAAACCCACCCTGAAGTACATATGTACCTGCTAGTTTCTAGTTCAGAAATTATTGTAAGAAATATATAGCATAATGGCAGAGAAAGTAAAGTCGATTCTGTACCTATTCAACAGAATAACTTCACAAATAATGTTTAAAGTTGTTTCCATTAGAAAATAAAAAGTCCATACTCTTCTTCTGATAGGACTCACCTTTGATTGCCTTACACAAATGGCTGTCACTTAATAAAGACAGTTAAACATCAGAAAGAAGTTGTTCCCTGTGAGGGTGCTGAGGTGCTGGCACAGGGTGCCCAGAGAAGCTGTGGCTGCCCCATCCCTGGCAGTGTTCAAGGCCAGGTTGGACACAGGGGCTTGGAGCAACCTGCTCTAGTGGAAGGTGTCCCTGCCCGGGGCAGGGGTTGGAGCTGGAGGAGCTTTAAGGTCCCTTCCTACTCAAACCATTCTATGATTCTATGAATTAGCCCAATGCCAGTGAAGACCGATGCGCAGTCCAACCTCCTGCACTCCCAGAAACACCACAGATCTGGGAGTGTTCTGATAGTAACAGAGCTTAAAGAGAAATTAACTTCAGAATTGGGAGAATAGTATTGCTCAGGGATAAAAAAAAAAGGGAAAAGAAGAATAGTATTGACCTATTATAGTTGAACTGAGCTTGAATGATCAAAAATAAGCCTTTATAATTATTTTCCCTTAGGTCTCTCTTGAAGATGACTTCAACTGAATCCAGATATCAAACAGAGAAAGTGCTCAATTACTAAAGCCATTGAAATGTGTATCAGGCAGACACTGCTCCATTACTTGTTACTCAGCTTTTCTCAAAATTGTTTGAAACACGTGTACACATTGACAAACCCTCCAGAAGCAGATACCTGTGTATGTGCATAGGTGTGGTTCAGATACAGCTCCCTAAAAACAGTAATAAATTATGTATTTCCCATGGAGATTAGTTAACGTACCAGATTTAAGGTCCAAATGCAATAAAAACAAGGTTCACTGAATACAAATAATATCTGACTAACTGGAATGGTTGGGAATATACTTGCATTTCTCCTGGCAATATAGAAACTGGTTCTTTTTCCAAATACAACGTACAAGGGATTAAATTAGGCACAAGTTCATGAAGTATAACATCGGCCATAATTATTCTGATTTTCTAAATATACAGCACTACTTAAAACTATTTGGAATTCTGTCTAATGACTGTTTTAGAGGTATAGGTACTGAATTTTAGTAAGTGCTACTATATACAAAAGAAAGCCAAAAATCATTAATCAATTCTTTTTGTCTGCCTTACAACATACTATTGTTTCATTCTAAGCTACTTTAACTGGCGTCTTTAAACATGCACTGCAATACTGAATTGGTTCTTCACAGCAAATCTAGGAGGACAGAAGTGTGTTATACTAAAGGAAAGCATAATCAGTCACAAAAAAAATCTGCAGCAGAAACACTCATCATTATTTGTGTTAAAATTTGTAAACACACATTACATCTTCAACTACATCAAGTTGTCCAGAGAGGTGGTGGGCGCGCCATCCCAAAGGACATTCAAGGCCAGGCTGGATGTAGCCCTGAGCAACCTGATCTAGTTGAAGATGTCCCTGCTCACTGAAGGGGAGTTGAACTAGATGACCTTTGAAGGTCCCTTCCAACCCAAACTATCCTATGATAGTCCAAAAATCTAAACATCCTAAAAGGCACAACTGCTGCATGACTCTGGTAATATAGGCACACGTGTAGAACAGCCACATTGTTACTCACAATACCTAGGAAAAACTAAGAAAAAGAATCACAGATTAGCACTAGAAAATCTAAATGTTATCACAAGAGTAAATCTCATCTTCAAAAACCTTCAAAATCCCTTCATCTTTTTATCCACATGTTCACACATGAGTATTTTGGGTGTTTTTCTACAAAACTATTGCACTGATGTTGCTGGTTTATGTTTGGTTTCCCTTCTTAACATTTATATAACTTATATTCATATTTGTATTTAATTATTATGCAAACCCACCAGAAACAATCATTAAAAAAATCCCTGATTCTTATGGGCAACCCTCCCAAGTGGTATTTTCCAGCTACAAATAAAATACCATGTGGTGGCAGTTAAGCCCTTCCTAAAAATGCAATTCTTTTTTCTTATGAACATCATCCACAGCCCAACAAATACAATTTTAATTCATTTTGGTTACTATGCTTGAAGGTGAGAATAAAAGGCAGTAACCTTTGAGGATCTGAGGCACTGGAACACATTGCCCAAAGAAGTGGTAAATGCTCCATCCCAGGCAGTGTTCAAAGGCCAGGTTGATCAAGGTTTGAAGTAACCTGGTCTAGTGTGAGGTGTCCCTGCCCATGGCAGGGGGGTTGGAACTGGATGATCTTAAGGTCCTTTTCAACCCAAACCAGTCTATGATTTTATGATATATTTTATGATATATTTCCTTATAAAAACTTCATAGAATAAAAAGATTTATAGTAAAAAAAGGGTAGCTGTTATGAACTCCCAGAAACCAAAACTAGCCATAAATACAATTAACTTATATTTTTATCCAATTATACATTGAAGCCAGAGAACACATATTTCAAGTATTAAATTCAATATTGTTGAGAACAGAGATTCTAATAAATTTTTCAATCACACATTTCTCACCAAATCGCAGTGATGTTAATGTGATAAAAGACATGTGGCAGGGCATACTCTGTTACTCTTCAAACATGACAATGAACACTGGGTAAAGGAATACCCCGGCAAGCTCCAATTTTCTTAGATCTTTGACAGCCAGAGAGAGTTTTAATCAGTTTGCTAGTTCAGGGCTTCCTAGAATAAATGCAATTTTGTCATTTCTCATGTGTTCTCATGATCAGTTAATGGATTTCATTATTTTTTTGCCTCTAGCTCAGGCAACTTTCCCATCTTATAATTTCTTATAAATCAATTCATAGGTTATCAGTATTTTCTCATAGGGAACACTAATAAGCTTGTCTAAAATTCAGTTTTAATGCAGCATTCTCCTGACTCACTGAGGTGTTCTTGAATTCCACATTTCTGTGTTACTCCCCACAATTTGAGCAGATGCACCACCATTTGAAAATCTGTCATTCTTGTGCCTATATATACACTGAGTTTCAGAGCCTAAATCCACACACACACGCACACACAGAGATACAGAAGGCTTGATTGGCTTTTTTGGAGCCCCAGGTTCTTGTACAACCACTTCTGTTTATTCTAACATTCTCCAGAATCATACACAGCTTGGAGAACAAGAGGGTTATCTAAATATTTCAGTGTGAGTTCCAAAATTAAACATGGCTTTGTCTTGGTGGTGCTAGGAATCACAGATAGAGTCAAAATTTGGCTGTATAGGATGTCAGCTAATCCAAACTCATGGTCAAAGTAGGACTGCCTTCAAAGTGAGATCAGGTTGCTCAGGAACTTGTACACCACAGGTTTGTTACATTCTGTGGTCATTAAAATCTCTCTCTTCTGACCTATTTTAATGACTTAAGGAAGAACTTCGCACCTTTTAGATTTCTGTGTTAAGCAGCTCTTATGAACCTACAGTGCACTTCAGAGGTCAAACTGAACAGGGTTCAAATATTTATGTATTTATTTGCCAAGATAAACTTTCAAATTAGATGTTCTCTTTAAGCAGGAAAATGCTTTGGAACTTTTTAAGGAGAACCAAATCTTCCATGTGCTATGTGCACATGGTGGAGGTTGTCACTGCACAGGCAGATTGCAATCCAAGCCCAGAGGTAAATGAGATACTATTCTTGTATCTTGTATATGCAATTTTAAGCAGAAAAAAGAAAAGCCTTTAAACTGAATGTTAACTTATCTGGGAAGAACAGAAAGAGCAGCAGAAACCAGAATAACTTCAGCTAAAAATGCAACAGATAAACACAGTCTGAAGGTAACACATTTCTCGTCACTTGAAGCTTTCGCAATCATGTCTGTGTGGCTCACAAAAACATGCTCTAGTCAAACATACTTCACTAGATTCAAAGTAAAACCAGTAAAACCATTTCTCTAATATAAAAAAATCAAATTACATGTTCAAAAAGGTTTTTTAACATGTTCATATCATCTATAAACCTACAGAATGAGGAAATGAGAACAGAAATATTCATAACAATAGCCCAACATTTCTCTACTTCCTCTTGACTGCACTTTATTTTCTCCAGTCTTCTTGACATACTGCTAAAGTAGAAATGCATTGCTCCTCATCAAAACACAAAGGTAAGGATCTTGGGCATCTTCATTTCCACCATTGAAGACACCCAAGTCCTCTAGTACAACTTGTAATTTCTTTACTTACATTTGTTGAGGCACGTTATCAAACATGAATCTACCTAAACCAAAAGTTAATCCCATGCAAGTTGAGAAACTATGTAAATACAATGGTTCTTGGCTGATATATTCTCTTTTTCAGGGCAAGGTGTCAAAAAACAAAAAAAGTGAAAGGAAAATAGGAAATTGACTCATAGAAGACTCAATTATTTGCTCTTTTCACAACAGATCATAGCAGCTTCACTTCATATGGTAACACCATGATCAGAACGACAGAGAGCTCGTAATCTCATTTTCAGTTGATATCAAAACGAATTCAGATCAATACCAACAACAAAATTATCAAGGTTTATAATGAAACTTATAGAAAGATAACTTCAATTTTTCAAAAACAAAAGAAAGAATAGGTGTAATTTCTGCCAAAAATTACATACTGTAAGTAGCATAGAAAACATACAGACATCCTTGCTGAGGACTCAATATAGTAGTGATTTGTATTTCGTCTTTTATATTCTGAAAACAAAAACATCAGGTCTATTCTCACATTCAAAAGGAGGCCTACATTTCTATCCAGCAGACCAGTTTAAGATCCTCAACATCCTCAGGAACATGGTTAGGTAACAGGTGGATTGGCAGATGGGGTGAGCTGGCATTCATTTTTAATATAACGAGCATTCCTAGAAGAAAAATTACTTGTGTATTTTAAATAATAGAATAAAATTATGTAACCAGCTTCTCATTATTCATGGCAACTCAGACACAGAAAGGCACAAGGCCGCAGACTCAGTGAGAGAACTTTGATGTCTACTTATGTGATCGCACAGCTCCTGCCCCTTTGCATGCACTCGCAGCACATGACATCTGTACAGACACAGGAAACACAATATACACAGTTATACAAAGGTTTTCTCTGCACATAAACTGGTCTTCAAGGTTAAAAACTGGGTAACACGAACGTATACATTATACACATTACCTAGCATCACTTTCACCTTGCACATTTTAGACCATTGGACAAGTGTTTTACCTTCTATTCATAAATTCTACTCACTTGAAAGCTAACTAGTTGAACACACACTCCTCATCAATCACAGCATGAAACGAAACAATTTACAGCTTCTTTAATTTATTTGGTTAGTTTGTTTTTAATGTGAACCTGTCTTCCATGGTGTAACAACAAACCGAGAGTTAGTGCTCGGTTAGATCCCTGTCTTAAATTAAGTGTTTCATAAATGTCTACACTGCTTTTAAAAGACAAACATAAAGTAAATAGTTATTGCTACTGTATTCCTGCTCATACTTTGAGACTATAAATTATTTAGGATAAGAACTTCTAAACATGTTTGAACAGAGCTTTGCACTAGAGACCACAAACAAAAACTGTTCAAGTTTTTATTACCAAAGCTTATTACGATAATTATGTCAAATGAATAAATACAGCATCTGGTTAAAGGAAGAACAAAACAAACTGAAGGTACTTGCCTGGGTGACGAGTGGCTCCAATAGCCTCTCTACTGTAAGAGTCCTGATTTCCAAACTTTTGGGGTCCCATTTCAAAATGATAGGTGACGTTGCAGAAGTCATACTCCCTACAATATACAAAAGTACAAAACATCAATGAAAATTATCAGTGTAATATTCAAATACTGCCTATAATTTATGTAGGGAATAGTATATATCCTGTTCCCATTCACATATAAAACACTTCTCCATGATCTTGCTAGTGTTTCCCTACTCCTGAAAACTCCCAGCTGCACTACTGCCATATCCAGGGAGTGCTTAAACATTTACATTCATGAATATCTTCTCTCCCATACCCCCTAACAATAGATACCTTATCAAGCTGCCTGTGTACTGTACTGTGGCAAGGTTTTGGTAGTTGGGGATGCTGCAAGGTGGGCTCTATGAGAAGAGGACAGGGCTGCCCCATGCCAGGTACAGCATGGACCCCACAGCGCACAGCTGAGCCTATCAGCGATGCTGGTGACACCTCTAGCAAACACATCTAAGCCAGGACAAAATACTGCCTGGCAGCGTGAGGAGTGAGGTAAAGAGAGCGTGAGAAATCAAAGCAACCCCAAGCTCAGAGAAGGAGAAACGAGAGGAGATGCTCCAGAGATTCCCCTGCAGACTGTGGAGAAGACCATGGTGAAGCAGGTATTTCCCTATAGCTCATAAAAGAACACAACAGAGCAGGTATTAATGCAGGCCATACAGGACCCAACACCACACCAGATGGAAATGCCCCAAAAGGAACTGCAGCCCATGGCGAGCACACACGGGAGCAGGTTTATCCTTAAGGACTGCAGCCTGTGGAAAGGACCCACATGGGAGTGAGTGAAAAGTGCGAGGAAGGAGTGACAGGGTTGAAGCACTATGAACTGACTGCAGCCCCCATTCCTCATCCCCCTTCACCGCCTGAGGCTGCACAAGCAAGGAAGAGGAGGAGTCAGGAGTGAAGCTGAGACTGGCAAAAAACTGAGGGTGGAGGAAGGTGCTTTAAAGTGATAGAAGTATTTGGTGACAAGCAATGCTCCATGTAAACTACCTTGTCCATAAAGAGAAAGACATAGAAATCTTTGGTAAAAAAACGTTCATTTTAAATAATTCTGGTGTAAATATTCCCCTTTATTTTAAAATTAAAACAAAAAATTAGAAGTCACATATACCTAGAACAGCATGAGAACTCTAGCAGGGAAAGACAAACCAACATCATCATATTGTGTATTGTACAAGATCCAAATCTCTCCTCTTTTAGAACCTTTTTCATATAAAGATGGTTTCTAATCCATTTGGTTTCTGTTTTCTGTATATTGTTTACTGTGTAAAAAGTTTTACGCAGACAATTATTCTAGTCAATAATTTATGAGTTATAATACTTTTAAATGTCAACCACAGTTTGAGTCTTTATAATAAGCACACTTTTCCTCACTATTAACATCAGCTCTGAAACATACACCTCTTATTATACAAAGATATATTCAAAGCTGTAACAGAGTCCAAAGCTTACCAAAAGCAAGCTAATTTCAGTGGATGGCAGTCATATGCATGACACGAAAGAGAACCTCAATGATCGTTGTTTCAATCAGAATACTGCCTCAGTTTCAACTTTCACTAAAATTATCCTTCTAAATTCAGTACGAAAGGGTGAGCAACACTTTCAATTATAAAAAGGATCCAGACAAGAAAAAGCCTTATTAAAAACCTGTGAGAAACGTGTTTGCAGTGAAACCTACCCTACAAAAGCAAGGAAGTAAAAATAAAAAGTCAAATTAGTGCATTTCCCTCAATGCTTCTTCAGCTGCTGTCACAATGGCAATTTTAAGTGACAAAAGACTAAAAAGAAATTACCTGCCCAATTGTATATACACAAACAGGTGGAATATTTCTTCCTTGCCATTTCCAGAGATCTTCCCAGACCGAGCAACTCAACAGGGACTGCTCAGTTAAATAAAGGAAAGGCTCCTAACCCCATCTTATGACCACCTGACCAAGTACTCCCCAACCACAGCTTTAAGTACTTCACTGAAAACATAAATTGCTTCATAGCTTACACCTGGCTTTGGGTGTGCTTCACAGCTTACACCTTTGAGGAAGAGAGCCTGCGTGAGCAGGGGATAATGGCACCCACAACGCTTCTCATGTAAAGATCAGAGTGTATTATGATAGAAAATAGTCACAGTAATAAGTAAGGGATATCTTTTCTTATTAACTTCTAGACTAGACAGATATCCACTATTTTCTTAAGTAGCTTAAAATTTGTTGCTTTCCCCTGGAGTTTCCCACTTATCATTTTTTAAATGGCAACACACTTGGAAAACAACCTATTCTTTCTTCAGAATGTGAAATTAGGTTTTCTCATCTGAGTTCCAACCCCTGAAAATGAGAAAGATGCACTGATTGGTGTGGGGGGTAAATCACATTGAATTAAAATTCACACGCTGTTTTTATGATTGCAGAGTTAAGAAAACATTTTTTAGCAGAAAGTTTCACTAAAACTTAATCTGTGTTGTTCACATATATTATTATCAACTGGCAGAGTGTGATTATCAAGGCTGAATTTAAAATCTGATATTACTAAATAAGGAAAGTATGTTAATAGCACTGTAATAAAACTGCTAAAGAAGCACACTGATGATTATAGTCCTAATCCTGAAACTAGCTCCACGTTTTTTCAATAATATATTTAAGGAATTCTATTGCTTAACTGTGCTTTTTCTTCCTTGAACATGTGCCAAAATATGCCTTTTGTTTTAAGCTTTTCAGTTTTCCTAAATACAACAATACAGAAATGTCTCTAACCAGGCTGGTAACTATCATTCAATGTGAACATTTGTTTAGGCAGTCTTTTCAAAGCCTATCTGTAAAGCAAATAAGTATTTACTTTAGTCAACAAATCATTAGAGTGGATTCCTATATCAGAGCCAAATTCCACGTTACTGGAATTCTTCATTAACACAACAGTTGCCAAAAATCTAACCCCACACCACCCTTATCACACACCTTTCTCACACAGAACTTTACTTTTTGGATCCTTCTACAAAAGCAAAACATTCTGCACATGAAATCACTTTTAGTCTATCACACTACACCATGTTGTTTTCTTCTACAACAGATCCATTTTCCTTGCAACTTACACACATGTGCAATTCTGATTGCCAAAAACCGCTCACAGGTGACAGTCCATCTCATTTCTGTGCTTCAACTTAACTTTACATGAGCAAAGGCAACATTTGCCAAAGCAAATTGATTATTTTAATATAACTATAAACCTTGCCAGCCTAGAACAGGCCTCCAGGTGTTAGTCCAGTTCACATCTGCAATGCAGAACACTGCAGACATGGGAGACATGCTAAACATTTCATACTGAATAAAGTAGAAACCCATTCTACCCAATTCATAGCAGACCTGTAGGATGAACCTGGTGGCAATACTAGACTGGCAATACTGTCCTGCAATACTAGACTGTGCAATACTGTACGAGTCTGTACTTCTAACAGTGTATTTGCTACTGGAAGGTAAAAATTTAGACTCACTGATGAGGAAGAAAGATGTCCAGCAAGGTAGAAAGTAAGTTGAGGGGATGCAGAAGTGCCTTTTCAGCAGCAGCAGCACACACACAGACGACTGTTTCAAGATGACTGAGAAACTGAATGACAGTTTGTGCTTTCTTGGTTTGCATCCTTGTATTGATAACCATGTCAAAACAAACACCTCTCTACACAGAGCCAGATTTATGTGAAGAATACAGAATTCCTTACAGCAGTATGTAGAGATGCAGATTCTACATCTCTTGAGAGAGATGCAGAAAAATTCTGACTTCGTGCATTTATGTGCCTCACTGGGAGCTAGAAATCTAAATACATGAATGGTTACATCCTTAAGTACACCTACAGAGTATAACAGCATGACATGAGAGATGCCCAACCTGGCTCTGAATTACCTCATGGGGTACAGGGTAGGCTGGAGATCAGGACAAACCAGCTTGGGCATTAGAAGTACCAGCACTGCACACAGTCCTAGAAACCCACCATCTGGCTGATCTGGCTGGCAGATAATTGCAGTGATACCTGGAGGTATATATAGCTCTGATTCTACTCTTACCTTATGTTTATCTGCAGTACTGAGCAATGCAGACATACCTTGAGATCTGACCTGAGCATTGTAAAGTGCCCCTGCAAAAGCTTGATGTGCAAAGGAGCCTGGTTTCCAAGACTATTCTCAATCCATATGCCCGTTCTCTGCTTCTCCTAATAGGAGAATACAAGCAGAGACAGAAGACACTAAGAAGAGTGTCTGCGTAACAATTGCAAAGAAGGGAAATAAAGGGAAAATGCTAAGAGGACAGAGACTAACAATGAGGACCAAAAGAGCAACAGAAAAGGGAATAGACAACATCCCTTTCTAAAGATAAAAGCACCTATCATCACTCAATGACAGCCTAGCACAGCCTCCAGCAGATCCT
>NW_009936713.1:57250-65551 GCF_000696875.1 Nestor notabilis
CCATCACCTTTCTTATAAAAGGAGAAAGAAGAATGGGGGGAAGGGAAAAAAAAAACAAAGCAAGATGGTTTGTGGGATTATCTGTCTCCACGTGTTTAAACTGAAAGAGAGCAGGTTTAGATTAGACATTAGGCAGAAGTTCTTCCCTGTGAGGGTGCTGAGGCGCTGGCACAGGGTGCCCAGAGAAGCTGTGGCTGCCCCATCCCTGGCAGTGTTCAAGGCCAGGTTGGACACAGGGGCTTGGAGCAACCTGCTCTAGTGGAAGGTGTCCCTGCCCGCAGCAGGGGGATGCAACTAGATGAGCTTTAAGTCACTTCCAACTCAAATCATGCTTGAACAAGGTTTTGACATACTTGTTTAGTTTGTTTCATATATGACACTTCTCTCTTCTTTCCTAAAACTTAAGCGGGAAAAAAGCAATCCAAAAGAAACCTTTAGGCCCCACTCCAAGGTTAACCATGCAGGGAATTTTTAATTCGAGCTTTAAGCGCCCAACTTTCTTTTGGATTCACAGCCCTCTCCCCTTCTGTGAACCCTCCACCTCCACACTGGGCTCAGCTTCTGGTCTGGCCTCATCAAAACAAAGTTCTTAAATGGAAGCAGCCTATTACGCAAACTCAAGACTTGTAGCCAATAAAGCACCAAGTAAGGAGGAAAATGGCCTTGACAAGGGGAGGATTACCTTGGTAACAAAGGTGACCAGGGGGTGCCCTGACACAGAAACAGGAAAGCTATAAAAAGGCAATGGCTGAGTCATTCACACTTTTCAGTCACATTAACCAGCTCAGTCTTGGATGCAACTGCCTACACCAAGACCTGACTGAGCTGGGAGAGCAAATTGCCTTCAGAAATCAAAGAGGCCACACAAAGAACTCTCAGGGAAGCTGCAAACTGCAGTTGTAAGGGGTAGTGTAAGAGAAAGGTTCCATATACACCCACCCGCTCGACCTGCTGCTGCTTCTGCTTTAAATAAAAACATGTTCCAAAATTATGTGCAAAGCCTGTGGATGTAATGTCCAAATTGCTTTATATAGTATATATTATTGGCTTTCTAATCCAATATGGCTTAGAAATATCATTCTAATTTAAAGGCTTACACATCTACAACTATGGATTGACTGTACCTGTCTGAGCTCTCACATCAGCATTGCCTGAGTTAGCCTTGAGGAACGTAGTACCACGATGTTGCAGCAGTTCTACAAACCTACATCCCCTTTAGTGCAGCAAACCTTTGATCTTCACCCAGTCCCCAACAGGTCCTTTCTAAACCTCAGAAAAAGGTTTCTGGAAACTATAATATGAATCTGAGGACAATCTGTGGGCACTGGGACAAGAAGCTGGACTATGAATTCAACTCTCAGGATCACTACATAGAAGACCCTCGCTCTACAAGCATGTTAGACATTCTTAAAACACCTAAAAATCTAATGGTTGTTTCTCCATAAGTAACATGGTGATATGGAGAGGACTATCCCTAGGAAGGGTGAAAAGTAAGAGGATGTAGCGATAGAACAAGGGGAAATGTGTTTAAACTAAAACAGGGGAAGTTCAGATCGGATACAAGGAAGAAGTTCTTTACTGTGAGAGTGCTGAGGCGCTGGCACGGGTTGCCCAGAGAAGTGGTAAATGCTCCATCCCTGGCAGAGATCAAGGCCAGGTAGGACAGAGCCTTGGGAGACATGGTCTAGTGGGGTTGGAACTAGACAATCCTAAAGTCCTTTTCCAATCCTAACCATTCTATGATTCTGTGTTTGCCCTAATAAATATTAGGAGTAGAACTGTTTGCTGTGAAAAGTAATTTACTCCAAGATGTTTAAGCAATTGATGTGTTTGAAAACTGTTTTAAACAGCCATACATAAAATTCCTATATTCAAATAATTTATCTTGCATTACTCATAAGAAGAGGCCTTTTTCCACTGAAGAACTTTTACAGTCAAAGTAGGAGAGTTTCCTAAAATGCTCAGTGAAACAGTTTTAAAGGAATCTACCCCACAAGGGAGCTCATGTCCCAGCAAAATATTGCCAAGTCACTTCTATGCAACCAAAGACTTTTCCACAACCCACTCTGTATTCACACAGCTCTAATAAAAGTCTTCTCACAGAGTTCTGGACGTGATCAAAGCCTCTGAGCTCACTGCTGCTGGGATGCTGGTTCATGCAGGGTCACACTGCAAGCCCAGGAAAAGCAAATTATTTTAAATCAGGTCCTTGGTGCAGATCCTTTGCTCTGCATTCTCCCTCCATCATATTTCCCCCCAAATGATAGCAGATTTCTGCATATAGCAAAGCAATACACAGGTAAGACATTTAGTTTACTGTAGATATGACCAGTTTACATGAATAACACTCCTTTTTTAGTAATAATACTATAACTTCTAAACACTTGCTTCAAATCCTGTTCCTTCTCATGAAAATATTAATCTCACATCTTGTGGGGGGTGGGGAGGGGGGAAATAACCTTTTAGTCCCTAAATCTATTTAACCTCTTGTTATTATTATTCATTGTATTAACTGTCATTAGTTACACCTTACATTTTACAAGATCAGAGGAGTATTAAGCATCTTTAGTTTAAGCAAACACATGTTTTGTTCCCTTGGAACACAGAATTTGTAGCTCAAATTCCAACTGTTCTTCAAAACAAAGTTCTTGAACTTGGCTCTAACCAGGACTCGAACACTCCTGCTTCTGCATGCAGAGGTCATACTTTCTCTGAAAATACCCTATTTCCAATTCCTCATACTTGGCAACTCCGATTAACCTTACAACTGTATTTACCTACAGCTTTTCTTTGAAAGACAACTCTTTATTCCACAAGATCAACCATCGCTACCTGCAGATGAAACAATTTACATGTTTTCCTATGGTGAGTCAAAGCTTTAGTGGGTTTTGTGCTGTTTTTGCTTTGGTTCCTTTTTATGAAGACTATTTCCCTGCTAGTTTCATTACAATACCAAAACTGCTACTATCATCTCCTTGCATCTTTCTCCTTCATTAAGCTTTAAATTATCTAACTTTTAATTCTTTTAATTAAGAGGGTTTTGCTCTTGTTTCTACAGAAGCAACACTATTTTCCTGCACTGAACAGAATCTTTTAGTTGTCTGAACTACAGATACAACCAGCCCAAAGCTTGTACAATTTCACTGTGACATACTCGATGACAACAGTCTAACCTTGCTCTTGTAAAGGCTACAAGCTTCCACACTAAGGAGAAGGAGCTGTTCCATTTTCCAGCTCCATAATTAACACAATAAACAGAACTGTTTTCAAACAAAGCCCTGTGGGAGCACAGTTGACATTTTCCTTGGCAATTAACATGAAGAGCCGTTAATAACCTTATTGAACACTTGCACCAACTTCTAGAGGCATACATTGTCTTGATGCTGGTACCTGCATTTGTCAATCTGTTCATCAACTGCCTCTGAGAAATTCCTATGAATCTTACCCAAAAATTGTCATCTAACCTTGTGCTCATTAAATCTGCTCTTTCTTTAAACATATTAAGGAAAGTTGCTCTGTCCTTAGTAAACCCATTCAGAACAGGCCTCCTATTCTGATTGAAGCTTAGCACGTAGCATTCCATAATTATTTGCCACTGTTCCACTAATCCAAAAAAAAAAAAAAAAAAAAGGACAAAGCTAAAGTCTGTAATGATGGAAACGTATTTTAAGAATAAGAACTAAGTTGCTTAATTCTGCTTGGTCTCTTATTACTGAAACTTTTTCTGATGTTATTCTTATGCTGATGGGTGTTTTAAATAAAGCACAACACATAGATAGCCGTCCAGTATCTAAAGGGGGACTACAAGGATGCTGGAGAGGGACTCTTCATCAGGGACTGTAATGACAGGACAAGGGGCAATGGGTTCAAACTTAAATAGGGGAGATTTAGGTTAGATATAAGGAAGGAATTCTTCCCTATGAGGGTGCTGAGGTGCTGGCACAGGGTGCCCAGAGAAGCTGTGGCTGCCCCATCCCTGGCAGTGTTCAAGGCCAGGTTGGACACAGGGGCTTGGAGCAACCTGCTCTAGTGGAAGGTGTCCCTGCTCATGGCAGGGGGTTGGAACTGGATGAGCTTTAAGGTCCCTTCAACCCAAATCAGGCCGTGATTCTATGATCCATGACGATAGCGAGAAACTTCTGTCATTCCTAGTTGTGTGTTCGCAGGATTTGAAAACTTACTTTGGAAACTAAGTTTGGAAGCTCCAAAATGTGCATAAGAATCAGATCACCATGATATTCTCAAATGAATTAATTTAATTAAAGGTAATAAAGGTCTGTATGTCCCGGTATTCGGAACAGTCCTTTGTTCAAAAAGAAGAAATGCAGACAATCAGAGAACACACACAATTTCTAATGGACTAATTAGATTTTTCCTTATTTTTCCCTAACATACGGAATACTGAAGACATAGCAGAAAAATAGGAAAAAAAAATTGTGCTTTTCCTTAAAATTTGAAGACAGAATGATCTCAGAGTAAGGCCGACAAGCCAACATTAAACTCTTATGAAACAATGGGAAAATTAGGAACTTGAATCTGTTAATGAAGTATTACACAGCAATCACAAAATTACTGTTGCTATCATAGAATCGTACAATAGTTAGGTTTGGAAAGGACCTTAAGATCATCCAGTTCCAACCCCCCTGCCATGGCATGGGCAGGGACACCTCACTCTAGACCATGTTACCTAAGGCTCTGTCCAACCCGGCCTTGAACACTGCCAGGGATGAAGCATTTACCATGTCTTTGGGCCTGTTCCAGTGCATCAGCACCCTCACAGTAAAGAACTTCTTCCATATACCTAGCCTGAACTTCCCTGGTTTAGTTTGAATCCATTACCTCATAATTTTTAGATGTTTATTTAAGAGAACTTTAGAGATCATAGAAATAAAAAACTTCTTATAACAGACTCCTCAATCCAGGCCAAGGTACAGTAAAATCCAGTGAGTGGAAGCTGAAATTAGACAAGTTCTTAATAGAAATAAACAGCTTTCAACATACTTTGAAATAGGGAAAATAAAGGGAACAATTCACAACATCCTGAGATGGATTTTCTACCACTGCTTATTTTAAATTCAGAACTTTATTGCCTCAGAGGTAAGGATTACTTTAAATAGGACTGGCTTCATTAAAAGATACGGTGCATATTATGCAAGTGATTACACTAATCGCATCTCTTCCTTCCAGCGTGCCATTTCTGACAGCGTATGAAAACACACTGCTTCAAGTTTGGTAGAGGGAATGCTTGGTTCAATCAAAATATAAAACTATCATTGCATTGCACCTGGCGAATTTACTACTTAACCTCAAATGCTTAACAAGACATGAAAAAACCCTCGACAAAACAAAAGCAGAGGGATCTGGCTTCATTTCGGACAATTCTTCACAGGCATGTGAACACACTGAAGGTCATTTTATGGTACTCAACAAATACCCATGTTTCCAGACAAGCTGATTCACACACTTCAACGAGAACTAAATTCAGCTTTAATCAAACTGAATTCCAGAACCCTTGAACTCTAGCAGTGAACACTGTATGTACAGTAATACTTTCCATTAAGATAAGAAGCATATAGATTTAAGAGTTCTCACTAATTACAGCTGTGCCAGTGTGGGTCAGACAGGTCAGCAGCATCTAGAGGTTTATGCTCCACAGCAACATAACTCATATGGCTGGAAAGCCACTGGCACTGACCGATAATATCCACTATTTCTTTAAAACTAGCCATCAAATAAAGAAAATGATTTGATGTGAAGAATAAACGTGGTGGGGCTGGTTTATTTAATGTTTCTCCAGCTTTAGCTACTGGGATTACTTACAGAAGCAGGAGGTGGAAAGATAATCTAGTGACAGCTGATATTTACATTATACATACACAGCAGTAGCATTAAAAGTTAGTATCATTGTGGCTAATTTCCTAACCATACCCACCATTTCAAAGTTTCTTACTTTGTATCTTACTAGGAAAAAAGTCAGTTTTCAAGAAAGCCAATTTATTTTCTTTGGCTTACATCCACCTCTTTAGTAACTCCAGTTTATGCTGCCAGTCATCACAATGATGCATGAATGTTCTTGGGTCTTACTGGGGTCCTCACAGTAGAATTAAAGAAAAAGAAGATAATTCAATAATGGCAAGTGTCATCATTGTTTCTCCTCATTGCACAGGCATGGAAAGTATCCAATATCACCATATGTCCCTGGTCGTGGTATGTTCATTCTTTAAACCTGAGCAGTTTTCTTGTTTTAATATTGTATTCAAATATCTACTCAATAGGTAATCCTCCTGTTCTCACTAATCCACAGCATCCTATCACTGGTTCTGCTGCCATGGACAAAGCACTCTAAGCTTGCCCCTTGTGGCTATTTTGTTGTTGTTATTCAGTTGACTTTTAGTACATGTTTACATCCCTCTCTTCAAATTCCCTATTCATCTTCACATAATTCCACTGTGCCATGTTCTTTGGTTTTAATAGTTTTTATCACTGCAGCTCCAGCTTTCGAATGTCTGAGAACAAACCAGATGTGGCTGCTTCCAGTCAACTCAGCAACTCTACTAATGTACTACCTTGGAACATGATACCTAATGTATTATCATCATATTTTTTTTGCTTCCTGTGTAGTATTCATAACTGAACATGTTTTTCTCCAGCCCATGCATGAAGGTACCAATCATCCCAAGGATAAATGACAATCCACTACTTCTATCATTTCCTTATTTGTAAATCTTATGACTTACTCATTCCTTTCTGTCTGAAATGTAATTGTGTTGTCATCTTAGCATTAATTCGGAGTCCAAACCAACATTACCTGCGACACCTACCAATGACCTTTCAATAATATTTTGCTTTTCAAAGGCCCCAAATCATCTTTAAAAAAACACAGTTATTTCCTCAGATTTGTGTTACTAACCAATACCTGAAATATGGAAAACAAAACTAAAATCACAGTGGCAGTTTTCTAGTTTTGGTCATTCAATTGTCATACAGACATGTTCTCTACACTAGCTATGGTCAGTCCATTGTCATACATCTAGACATGTTCTCAACACTAGCTAGAACTCAGATTCATAGACTAGTTAGGGTTGGAAAGGACCTTAAGATCATCTAGTTCCAACCTCCCTGCTATAGGCAGAGACACCACACTACAAACCACGTCACCCAAGACTCTATCCAACCTGCCTTGAACACTGCCAGGGATGGAGCATTCACAATATCCTTAGGCAACTTGTTCCAGTGCCTCACCACCCAGAAATCTTAATAATATTAGCTGCTGATAGCCATGGTACAACCACGAATGAACACAAGACAGTTCCAATAAAATTAGCAGCAAGACTAGAATACAATTTCTAACTGATCAAGAGAATTTCCTAGCTTCATCACTGGGACGTTGGGTCCTGCATCAAGCACTGCTTTGAGCCAGATCTACTTGTACCTTTTCTTTCAATTAAGCAAACCAAAAATACTACAGGTGCTTTGAATCGGTAAAACTAGATTTTATTAGAACAAAGCTTGGCCATTACAATAAAGAAAAATCAGAAAGAGAGAATCAAAATTAAAGGGATTTATGAACAGTTGTACGTCCCTTCTAATAGCATCCTTTCAGGGTAAATCTTTTCCTTTGATCTTGCTCTTAGGTCTAGTATTTTGTGGAGGCTTGTTGGGTAGCAACCAACATCTTTTACTATGTCTTTGATAGCCTGAGAAAATCTATTTCCAACACTGTTATAACACATCTTGGATGTCTATTCATAACTTCTCAAAGAAGGCATCAGGTTTCTGGTAATGCTACAGGTTCCACACTTGCTTCTGTATCTCACACTGTCTTCCTGATCCATCACACTCTTGTAATTCAAACACGCTATGGATAGTCCAAGCTTTATTATTTTCCTTTACTTTTAAGTCCTTTCCTCCTTCTCTTATGTTGCTGGCAACAAATTAACTCATCTCAGGACTAAAAACAACATCTACTGAAGTGCACAATGCCAACCAACATTCTCCCTCTTTCCTTCCTTCCAACCAAACAAGAACCATGGATTAGAACTTCTCTTCTTCATCTTTTTTAAAATGACTATAAAAAAATAGATTAAATTTAACTCTGATAAATGCAAAGTGATAAAAACCAGGAAAAAGGACCAGGATCCTGATTACATACCTAACGTTAGACTCTGAATTGATTATTAATAGCCAGGAATGCAATCTGTGAATTATAATGGCTTTATGTAAATGCCAGCTTAACACAGAGTAACAGCCAAAAATAAAGCGAGGAATTATTCTGAAAGGGAAAGCGAAACAACGAACACA
>NW_009936713.1:65582-67656 GCF_000696875.1 Nestor notabilis
AAACAGAAAACACCATTAAAAATCCATATCATGAATACTATTTGGCCATCGCTTTTCTACAAAGAATATTGCAGAACTGAGAAATACAGTGGCAACAAGGATGATCAAGGGCTTCAAGGAACAACTAAATAGATTAAAAATCTTCATTATGCAGAAAAAAGACTGAGGAGAAGTACAATAAAGCCAACAAAACCTGAAGTATCATGGATAAAATGAAACAAGCTTTTGCTTTTATCTTTTTCCATGAGAAAAACATGCCAAATAAAAAAACCTACATATTAAATGCTCAGCAAAGGTTTTGGAGCTCCTTGTGATAGGGTAGTAGATGCTAGAAGTTTGCATTAGCTCATAAATTAACTCAATACATTCATGAAAGGGAAAGAAAGGGAAAAAACCCACAAAACAACACAAACCTAACAGACTGACCTGAAGCCCCTGAGCTGCAGGGTATCAGAGGCTGGGACTGGAGCAAAGTATCACTTCCTCTACACCTTTAACCCTCAGGCAGCAACCATTTCATGTCCTCATTAAAAAGAGTCTAAAGCTGTTGACACTGTGTTCTACTGTCTATTCTGGTATGAAGAGAAAGCCAAATCACTTGGAGACAATCTCCAGGAAGATAAGGAAATCTCAAGGGAGCAAAAGATTGGGCCAACAT
Organism: Nestor notabilis; assembly: GCF_000696875.1. Classification (NCBI taxonomy): domain Eukaryota; kingdom Metazoa; phylum Chordata; class Aves; order Psittaciformes; family Psittacidae; genus Nestor; species Nestor notabilis. The sequence continues at coordinate 66,241 of NW_009936713.1, forward strand.
TTTGGAGTGAGATAAATCTTCTTTCCTCTTCTTGTGTGAGAAATATACCAGGGCACATCATGCCATGCTATTACAGCACGAATAGCTTTGCCTTAACAAGGAGGGTCAGGAATCCAGTAGACAGTGAGGGTAAACACAGAGATGACAGCTCCAATTTGCCTTTCAAGCATGAGCAGCATCATTTACTAAAAGAGGCACATAGAAGGAATAATTCAGCTTAGCACACAAGCACTCAAGAAAATGACTTCATATCACAGATCTGCAACGTTGCTGGAAGTGAGGAATCTACTGAGAATGACAGGCACAGAGAATAACTCAAGTGTTGATCTGGTGGTGACACTTTTGTCTTCGGTATCTAGAAGGCAGCAACACGGTTGTACTGCTTTCAATGCCTCTCACCCTAAAAGAAGTCAAAAGGGAGCTTCAGACGACAACTCTATGGCCTATGGGTGCCAAAAGTGAGAGAAAACACATCAGAGACAACATGTACGTAGACCATGTATATGTATACATGAGCTATTTATTAGGCAAAATGAGGACTCTTTTGTCTTGTCTTGTCCATAGAGGTAACACACGTCAACTTCTATCCCCTGTGCCTTATTTCAGCAACAAAATATAAAGACTCCTTTTAGTCCATGTCAGGTTGATCAGTACCTCACCATCACCTTAGTTTGGCAGTACAATGTCATGTTCAATCAAATAGTCACTCTTTTTGCTGCACTTCTCTTCTCTAGTCCCAGCTTTTAAAGGACCTTCAATAGTTCACACATTCTCAAAAGAAGCAATATACACTTAAAACCTTTTTACTGCTTTTAATCCATGATGATCTTGAACAATTACTTAATGGTAAGATAGTAGCTAATGAGCAAATTCTAAAGAAAGTGAACTGATTTCAAGAAATAGGATTCTATTTAACAGCGTTTAATTAGTTGCTCAGATCACAGAAAGGAACTCAAACATTCATACCAGCCATTAATTCTTTTTAACATAAGGGCAAACTTCTGAAACCAGATTTTGTTAAGAAAATACTTCCCTTTTCAAACTTTCCTTTTTCTCATTTGTGTGTGTCAGGGATAGAGAAGTCTCCCAACACAATATCTGAAAATAATATATAAGTATTGATAGACAGCGGGATTGAGCGTACCCTCAGCAAGCCTGCAGATGACACCAAGCTGTGTGGTGAAGTTGACACACCTGAGGGAAGGGATAGGATCCAGATGGACCTGGACAAGCTCAAGAAGTGGGTGCATGTGAAACTCCTGAAGACCAACAAGGCCAAGCCTAAGGTCAGGGCAACCCCTGGTAAGATAGAGGCTGGGCAGAGAATGGATTGAGAGCAACCCTGAGGAGAAGGACTTGGGGGTAATGGTGGATGAAATGCTCACCATGTAGGGATAGGACAAGGGGAATGGCTTT
>NW_009936714.1:0-28674 GCF_000696875.1 Nestor notabilis
GGGCCTCCTTGGGGCCATTGCGGCCTCTCTGGGCCCTCTTTGTCCCGGGGCTGCCGGGCGGCCGTTCTCCCCTGAGCTCCCTGGGCCGGTGCTTGTCTGGAGCTGCCTTCCCGTAGGACGGCTGTTTTACTTAAAGTCCAGCCGGAAGCAGGGCTCTGCCTTCTCTTCGGCTAGTGCAACCCTTGGGACCGGTTCCCCCGACCATCTTGCAGGGGTATGTGCCCTCTCCTGCTCTTGGGAACCTTAATGCTGTGTTCCCACTTTGCACTAAAACGTCTCCCACCCGTCACGTCTGATGGGAGAAAGGGCAGACGGGCGTGCAGAAGCCACTGAAGGGGAGCCATACCTCAGCCCTGACCAGCTCCCTGTGCAGCCTCTTCCTTGCTTGCTTTCTTTTCCTGAAGGCTCCAATGATTACAAGTGTTGGTCTCTTACTGGGTTGACTGACAGTCACTGTTAGTCACTGGTGTATTCCTAAACTGTTTAGCTGGAAGGTGTTTAATCATTGTGCTCCTAAATTTCATGTGTATTTCACATGTGTGTCAGCGATTGCTGTCATCTTGGATATTCTTACCCATAATACGCTGTCTGTCTCGATTGTTGCTAGGAATCTAGTCTTGCTGGCATCTGGTGTCAGAATTAGGTCTCATGTAAACACGTTTTTTGATTGTGAGTTAACTACCATATTCACTTCAGATGAATGTTTCCCTTGCTGCCTGCTATGAGATAGAATACAAAAGCTTTGCTCTTTTCAATTTGCTCAAGTTCTTTACTTTATGAGGTAAGCAATTGCAACCCCCAGTCTTTTCCCCACAGTATTTTCTAGTTTGTACTTCTTTCTTATTTGTATCTGCAATAATGTCAGGGTATTTTTCCAAAACTCAGCAGTTGCTACTCGCTGTGCTATTCTAGATGGCACTGTGCCATGATTTACTTGATAGTTACAACTCCTGTATTTTCTATTCCATGTTTCTACATCATCTTCTTATGTTTTTTTTACAACATTTGTTTGTGGAGCTGAAGACCCTGATGACTGTTTGTAAGTTTATTTAGAACCTAGCGAGACATCTCAATAGGCTTAATCTTCCCATCAATCTGAATTATTTGGCATTTGTCAGTATTTAATGTCGGTTGTTCATTTTGTGGGTTACTGATTTCCCGGGAGTTCCTTATATTTCTCTGAACTTAACTCAGTTAAATAACAGCATTGCTATATTGTCTCCATTATTTCTTTATCCTGATCGCTGGCAAATGCATTGCTTTGTATCTAATAAGAGATTTCATAGCCTAAGTTGTTAGCCTTTGGCCACAACAAAAATAGACTAATGACTCTATTGTTAGTTTTACTTTGCAGCAAGTTCTTGATCTCTAGAAGTTGTCTCTTTTGTTTGTTTGTCTGTCCTATAAGCCATGGCTTCTGAAAAATAGCAACATAGAGTAAGCAAGAGTACAGGTCATCAGCATGTCATCTGCTGTGCCATCACTGCTTGTGTGTTTGTTTATTCAGTAACTGCAAGGTAATTCTTTTCCATTCAGTGTGATCATCCACAAGAAGTTACTGCACAAAAAAAAGTGCTTGGTTCATTTCTTTGGCTGCTTTATTGTAATGTATTCTTATATTAGTTCTGCTGATTTTTAGGTCTTCAGTGAGTACAACTTAGCAAAAGTCATAATACACCATCAGTTCTCTATCCTTTTTTTGCTATTCTACATTCAAAGACATCTAACAGTTTTATAGAGAGATAATTTTTTAGAGTTTATTGATGTTGGTATTGTCTCTGAAATGTGTTATTGTCTAGTTTTAATTAGCATTTCAGTCAAATTTCTTAGCATCTGTGCATGACTTTATACCCATCTGATAGTGTAATAGTAATAATATTGCTGAGCAAGGTTTATCTGGCTTCTGTGGACTGATACTCATCAAGTGTTTGGTCACTCTTGTCTTATGGCTGTGGCATCTAGAATTTCCAAGTGAGCTCAAGTACAAATACCAATGAGACCTGGAGCTCTTCTCCTGGTGAGATTTGGTTTATTCAAGTTAACAGCAGGACCCTTCATTCTGAACGAGGCGAATTGATCTACATCTCCCGTTATTTTTACTTCTTTAAATCTTGGTGGTTTTCCGCCACTTTCTGGTTTTATGGTTCATCAGAATGGCATATTTTCACATCTCTTATATTGTGGTAACACCTCAGTCATGTACTTGATGAAAAGAGCTTTCTCTGAACACTTAGATCTGAAGTGATCAGGTTGTTTCAGTCTTACTTCTTTGGCATTGCCATCTCTGCAGGTACCTACTGTTTATACCCACAGAAAACCCAGTTCATTTTGGTTTTCCCATGGGAAGTGCTAGCAAGATATTGAAGGAAAGTGTCTCAGCAGTGGCTTTTGGTCTCCTGTTGATTCGTGTTAGTTAAACCTGTTCTAGATGTACATGCAGAACAGTGATATTCTTAAAATCATCCATATTGCACATGGTTATAGAGGCAGCACCTCAAATAGTTCAGGAAGTTGCTGAGCTATAGCTTGTAGCTGGGGAGGATAAACCAGTGATGGATTTTCACTGTCATTGTTTTACACTCTTTCCTAGGCATCTGTTTTGGTGATGAGATACTAGGTGAAGTGGATGCCTTGACCCAGCATAGTCGTTCTTGGAAACAGAAGACTGTTACTTTTTAGGGCAGTGATATTTTTGGTCTTGTGTTTTTTGATTGTAGATTTTACTACTTCATTTTATTCAGATCTCCCTTTTTTAACCTTTTTCATGTTCCAGTCTAGCCTTCCTAATCAGTGCTCAGTCTAAACATACCATGGTCATACATTATTAGTGGCTACTGTCACATACTGAGTCGATAGCTTCCTGTCACAGAAAATTACACTAAATTAAGGGTAACTTGTCCACTGATATGCTCTAGGATTCAAATGTGCCAAAATGAGGGCATGTATATATTGGAAATGTGATGGTTTATGTTTTTCACTTTGATTTCTCTTGGATTTATCCACTTGATGCTCTGACTTATTGGGCTCTTATTTTTAGAATTTTTACCTATTTTTCAATGTGAAGAAAAACCACCTATTAGACAGGTAACTAATTCGAAAAATGTTTTTTAGTACCCACTTTCCAAAACTGTTTGACAAATTTGAAGTGAATTGTGGAAGTAGGTAAGCAAGTGTCAAGGTTCCAGTCACATCTTGAAGTTAACTTGAAAATTCAATTGAGGAATTACAGTTATTATCATAATTCAGTTTAGATATACTAATGACTTGGGATGCTTTGATATCCATGTAAAATATCACCTTGTTACTGTCAGATCACCAGTTCAACATAAAGAATTGATTACACCTGGGTCGGCACAACCCCAGGCACAGCTAAAGGCTGGGTGGAGAAGAGATTCAGAGGACTTGGGGGTGGTGATTGATGAGAAACTCGACATGAGCAGGCTTCAGTGTGCGCTTGCAGCCCAGAAACCAACAGTATCCTGGGCTGTATCAAAAGAAGCGTGACCAGCAGGTCAAAGGAGGTGATCCTGCCCCTCTACTCTGCTCTTGTGAGACCTCACTTGGAGTATTGTGTCCAGTTCTGGTGTCCTCAACATAAAAAGGACATTGAGCTGTTGGAGCAAGTCCAGAGGAGGGCCACGAGGACGATAAGAGGGCTGGAGCACCTCCCGTATGAAGACAGGCTGAGAAAGTTGGGGCTGTTCAGCCTGGAGAAGAGAAGGCTGCGTGGAGACTTTATAGCAGCCTTCCAGTATCTGAAGGGGACCTACAAGGATGTAGGGGAGGGACTCTTCATTAGGGACTCTAGTTATGGAACAAGGGGTAATGGCTTTAAACTTAAACAGGGGAAGTTTAGATTAGATCTAAGGAAGAAGTTCTTCACAGTGAGGGTGGTGAGGCACTGGAATGGGTTGCCCAAGGAAGTTGTGAATGCTCCAGTCGTGGCGGTGTTCAAGGCCAGGCTGGACAGAGCCTTGGGCGACAGAGTTTAGTGTGTGGTGTCCCTGCTCATGGCAGGGGGGTTGGAACTAGATGATCCTTTCCAACCTTAACTATTCTATGATTCTATGAGTCTATGATTTAATCTTTAAATGCTTATGCATGGAGGCTTACGTTGAGTTGCAAACAGGTTTTGCTTCATCACTTCTTTAGCGCAGGATGTGAGGCGAAATTGTAGCAGAGACTGTAGCTACTGCCTCATTTATACTCATCCGTATTACTCAGAAAGGTTAGAAATCTTTCTCAGAATTAAAGCTTAGGTTTTCTGTAATTTAAAGACACTTGCCTTACATGCACACAGGGAAGGAGGATTTTCAAGCTTCTCTATGAAGACCAAATAGAAAATTTGCCAGGTTTGGAAATTTGCATTTTCTTCTTATCAGAGGAACACAACGTGAGACTGTATTCAAGATCTTTAATGCATGTGTGGCATGTAGGAAAGAACCAAGAATGCAAACTATGAAGGTGGTCCTTACTGCATAGGAATAATGTGAAATTCTGCTGCAGAGAAAAGTAATTTATTAAAACAAAACCAAAACAGAATAACAAAAAAGAGCCATTGTCTTCATAATCTGATTATAAATTTTCCCTAAATTTGAACCAAATTATAGGAATTCACTGCCTGCTTCTAGGCTTGGCAGGCAGCTTGTTTGTTGCCATATAAGCTATTTCTCAATGATACAAATGGGAATTTGTAGAGGTTGGGTGTCTAAATACTTCCAAAGATCTGGGTTTCATCTTTAGAAGTGATAGTAAATGGTCTCTATTAAAATTATTATCCCTTCCACAGCTGTGTAAAGGTCTTCGGATGCTTTAGGGGCTGCTGACTAAACTGTGTCTGTCTTGGTGATGAATAGGAATGTATTACGGTTGCTCAGAAGGAAATCAGAATGCAAATCAGACACTAAATCAAGGGCCACTACCGAGAAGAGAATGAATGTGTTTGTTTTCTATTCTAGAAGATGGAGAACAGGAGAGTCTTCAGTGCAATTGTGCAGTCTCTAATGAGATCCTACAGGAAATGATCTTAACCTCCAAGCACTGTCTTCCAACTCTATTCTCTTTTCCTGGCATCTCGTAAAGGATGGTAGTTTTCCTTTGTATCTGTTGACTATTTTGTTAATAAAGGTCCTTTTCTTGAATGTCTCAGCTAAGAAAAGTTAATTATGTTCTTCATGTTGTGTAATGAGTGAGTGGATGGATTGGGATGGGAGTGACAAAGTTATGAAACTTTGAAGCGTGGTTGGTGTTTTGCAAAACTTGTGGTGGTGGTAGATTTTTGCATTAAAATAATCCAAAATTAGGATTTGCATACTCAGTCTGTACAGAGGAAGATTACAAGTTAATGAGTAAGGGTTAATAGTGAGTGAGAGAAACTGAATGATAGTGCTGAAGATGACAAGGAACACAAAGAAGAAAGAAAATTAAAGCAGATAGGTCAATAATTGAGGAAATGAAGAAGTAGTCAACCCAAACTGTTCTGGCCAGGGAGGAGGATGTAAAACTGGTGGAATAAAAAGGCAAAGGAAGTAAAGTGAAGTTAGGATTTCTTCTAACAGTCAAATAAATTTAAGTGACTTATAGATTCACTGTGTATGTTGACTGCATAACTGCATAACTTTACTTTTAGCTGTAAAGTTTGGAATGGTCTCAGTCATGTATGACAGTGAGGGTGTTTCTAATGTCAAACCTAAACTAATATGTTTCCATTACTATGTCTTTTGTGTTTATAATATCCCTTTCCTAGAAGTTAAATACTTATTTTAGCCTATATAAGAAGTTTTGATAGATTTTAAGGCACAGAGAACACTATGAACTTTAATTCATTGTCTAGAGAAACCTCTCAGCAGCATTCATTTAGTGAAAATGGTATGCGTATTTTTAGAAAGATTAGTGAGCTTCTCTCTCAAAACTTGATTTCTATCTGAATACAGGGGACATTTTAGTGTCTTTTCATTCAATGTGGTCTTGTTTTGCTGAAAACAGGAGGATTTTGTTTCTTTTATTATGAGGAAGTGAGAGGTTGAGAGAGTTGGAATTGTTCAGCTGGGAGAACTGCATTGCTGCTGGGTCACGTTAAGCTTCTTAACAACTAACACCCTCAAGTCCTTGATCTCAGGGCTGCTCTCAACCCATTCTCTGCCCAGCCTGTATTTGTGTTTGGGATTGCCTTGACCCATGTGTAGGACCTTGCACTTGGCCTTGTTGAACTTCATGAGGTTTGCAAGGGCCTGCCTCTCAAGCGTGTCAAGGCCCTTCTAGCTGACGTTTACTGCTATTAGAAGCATTTTAGAAATATCATTTGACAACATCAGAATCCAGCAGTATTTTCTCTGTGGAAGATTTATGTCTGGTGCTCCAAATAAAAAATTCTGCTGCTCTTCTGTACCATACATTTATATGGTTGCATTTCCTTTTGGCTTTAGAAGGGCCATCTTGTTAAAAGCATGTAACCAGTTTTATTAAAAAAAAAAAAGGAGAGGAGGAATTATTCTCGGGCAATATTACCCCCCAGGCCTCCCATTTTCTTGGAGAAGGGTTTGTTTGATCAGTCTTGGGCTATAATTAATTTAAATATCTTCAAAGCTATTTAGAAATGCTGAGGTTCTCCCAGTTTTACTCCCTGCCTCTATCACCTTGGTGTGGCTGGGTGCATATGGCAGGTCTCCTTTTTCCTATCAATTTGCATTCAATTTCCACGACTAACTGCAGTGCAGGGTCTCTGGTGCATGTGGGAGGAGGTGTGCTGCTTCCCAGACAGGCGTGGTGGAAATGACCTGGACTCTTATGTTTTTGTGTGCTTGGAAGCATAGGAAAAGCTGTTGGGTCAGTATGTGCTGCACTTGGAAGGAAAGGCATGCCTGTAGGTTGCTGTTGTTCAGGAAGAACTAGGAATCTCTGATGAGATTATTTCAGCTATTTTGTGGCAAACATGATGGGTAAAAAGTAAAACTGATAGTAAAAAAATAGTAATTTGAGTTTCTAGGGAGTCATGGATGTAGTCCAGTAAGTACTAATTCTGGTCAGGTTTTTGTTGTGGTTGTGTTGTGGTTCCCCGAAGTCTGAACCACATGTAGGTGTTGTGTTACAGGGGAACTTTGAACACTGATACAGAACTCTTCTAACAAGCCTTAAAGAGCACATTAAGAAGTTCCGTAGTGCATAGATGTTCTGGACCAAATGCCCTTTTTTTTTTTTTTCCCCCCAGCAATCTTTACCATGTTTTATGTTTGCAGGTAATCAAATCTTGATGTTTACATGGTTGGGTAACAGACTGTCATTTAAAATGCTATTTTCATGTTTTTAACTGGACTGAGTTTAAATTTTCTCTGTTTTGTTGTACACAGTAGATCTGCAGCTTAAATCATACTAAAAGGTAGCTAAAAATGTTAAATCATTTTGCCCTGTATTTCCTTTGAACTAAACATTCAAGCATTCTGAAAACTCACGACGAAAAAATATTTCAGTTATTATTGATACTTATTGATTATAGTCATTGATACTTTTCCTGTGATTATTTTTCAATGAAGATGAACCTCTGAATCTCAGCATGTTGCTTTGAAATGGCTAAGTTGTAAGTGTATATATACATATACGTAAAATACTGTAAAATTTGATTATTTTTCATAGGGAAATTTTTACCTTTGAAGACAATGTTAGGACCAAGATATGACGAACAGGTTGCTGAAGAAAATCGTTTTCACCCGAGTATGTTATCCAACTACTTAAAGAGTCTGAAGGTAAAGTTACATTTTCTAGTAACTGAAACATTAATGTTAATGCAACTGTTGCTTTTCAGGTTTAAGAAAGAAGTTGTTGGTGGCTTCCTTTGGGACATCTGTACAGAATATTTTTTTTGTTTACTTTTTCAGGTTTTATCTGCAAATCCTGAATTTCCAAAAGTACTTTCTTACAGGCAAGAACTGTACAAAACCCTCCAGCTCATTCATTGTATTAGCAGCAAGAATCTCACTTTACTACTCTTGCATTTTGGCGAGATATCATTGTCAAAATTCAGATAGTCTAAGTTTGTAGTTTTAGAAATGACTCCTGTATGGATATGTGAAGTTGCAATTTTGCTGAAGGAGTGAAAGCATTTGAAAGCAACATTAGAACTTCACACAACTTCTGTAGTTTCAGTGCATTATTGTCTTCTTTTTATGCATAGAATGCTTTATTGTATCAAACCTATCACACCCAAGTATGGAAGAAAACAATTTATGGATTTTATCCAGTGACTTCTTAGTGGAAAAACAAAATGCATAAATAGGAAAAAAAAGAAAAAGGTGGGGAACAGGACCTTTCCAGCCTTTCATGTGGGTGTATGAAGTGTTGTGCCCAGTCCAGTGCATCTGGAGATGTGCAAAATGGGATTTTGAACCTGCCAGGCAAAAAAAGGTCTGCAAGCCTACAACCTATTTCTTTTAATCTGTTTATTAAACTGCTATATAGAATGATAGCACTGTTTTGTTTTTACTATGTTTTATAAAGCTAATAGTGCTAGTTCTGTGGATTTTGTTTGCTCTATTTTGTTGCCATTGATCTAAGTTAAATTAATTCTGAACTTCTTTAATAATATCAGAGCTTAAACACCAGAAGAATTAGGTGACTAAAACATAGGAATCTTAGTTTTATGAATCTCATTTAGGCTTAGATATAAAGCAGATGGTGAGCTACTCGGTGTAGCAGCGATAGAAGCACCTGTGGGCCAATGTGATAAGAAAATACTATCAGTGAAGCATACGTGCCTGTTCTCAGGTGCTTGAACTGGTAGGATTTTTCTTTGAATTCTTGGATCTATGCATCTAAATTCTACCTGAGTTCCTTTTTTATGGGTTTTGTTGGTTTTGACTCTGACCAGCTTTAGTGGGCATACCTAGAATTTCCAAAATCCGATCTTACTCATAGTTTAAACTAATTTAAAATTCTGCATATGTTTTGAAGTTACAGAGAACTTGGGAGACTTATTCAGAGTTTCTTACTATCTGCTTGTTAGTTACTCGCCACCAAAAAAGAAGTTATGACGAGCCTTCATAGCCCTTCCACTAGGCACATCAATCAGTTCTATTGCAATACTACAAATTTGTAATATCTTGAGTGACATCAGATGGTTAGAATCTGATAGTACAATTACTAGCATGAGGATCCCCACTTGTATTTTGATTAACAAGCAGAACACAGAATTTTTCTTAAACTCCCTGTTCTTACTCTGTTTTGTTGTCTTGAACCTTGGTATTGTTGCTAAATGTTTGCTATCTTAAAACATATGATTTTTTTATTTGCTGAGATATGCAGTGGGTTACTGGAGTACTATATTGGTAGAACATCAGTTTACCAATGATCTAGCAATAAGGTGAATGTGCAATTGAAGAGACCTTGAAAAATGGATTTTTGTAAGGCAAAAGTAGCTCACAGTGCATGGTTCTCATCATTTTACTGCAGTGTGCTTTACTGCTAATACTTTGCAGAATTAATCACTTCTGAGACCTCGTTATTACGTAAGAATGTATAATTTATCTCCCAAATAAGAGACTTCAGCAGAAACTTCTACATCTAGATTTTGGTAATAGTGAGATATTACTACTACCATAGATTTTTGAAGGTACTGGTTCAACATTTAAGATAGCATCTGTGTAGGAGGAGCTTTCTCTAACAAGCTTCATGTGTGATTCCTTTTTCTCATGGAGCTGGTTGCTGAAAACCTGAATGTTAGAAACTGATTTGATAAGGGATAGCAATCCTGGTTTTCTTCTGATTGCCAATATTAACACAGTATCTTAATAAGATACTCAAAAAAACCCCCCAGAATTGCAGGAGCAGTTTTTTTATTTCTTACGTATGTACTCTAGTACTGTTTATACTTCATAAAAGGTAGTTTTATTTCTGTTACGAAGAGCTAGGAAGGACATTAGTTAACTCAAAAGAATGTTTGGACATTTAGTATGCTCAAGTTACAGTATTCCTATTAGGAAAACTTGTTATCACTTGTCAGCCACATTATTGTTTTCACAGATAAATTCAGTTACTGATTTAAACTATTTTCTTTCCTCAAATAAGAAATGCAGGAAAAAAATCCTGGGACTAGTGGGAATTCAGTGTATTGTAGTATGTTCTCTCCCTCCTGGGGAGAATGTTTTCAAGTTCCAGTGTCCAATAAGAAACTTCTGGGGTCATACAAGGGGAACCTAGCTAAGCCCGTTTAATTGCACAGCAGCAGAAGAGCACATGCAGAAGGCATTAATAGCTGGAGATAGCTGGAATGTGGGAAAGTGAGGGGGAAGGCTTTTGTAACTGCAGGAGGACATGCATAGCCTGGGCAAAGTATGAGCAGAATTAATGTGGCATGAAGATCTTGGTATATTGTATGTATGAGAATTTCAAGATATCAATGAACTTTTTTTCCTTCTATGCAGTCATCTTTTACCATTAGAAGCAAGAAAAATAACTGGTTTCAATTGTGTTTCAGTGTGGTGTCTAAGATCGCAGTATTGCAACAGCCCGTGTAAGAAATGAAGTGTATGTTTTGGTGAGAAGTTGCTCAAGAATTTAAAACTATTCTTTCTTCCAAAGCTGTGTCATTCATTGGGTATGGTGGGCTGAAAGATGTGTTCATGTGAAACATTGGCTGGAGAGACATTTTTATTTTCCATTTTAGCATACATTGTCTTTCAAAAATCAATTTCTATTAAGAACTTTCTAGGACCAAACTTAAGAGAGCATGACTGAGAGGATGACTGTGATGGCTGGTGTGATGTCAGGGTTTCAGAGCAGAGCAAAGCACCTCTGTGATGAAAATATATGTACTAGAATCTATTCTGCAAGAGAGAATTCTGGTTGGTCAGGACAAGCTAGTTCAGTAACCAAAATATTTTGGTTCCCGTGGTGCCATGGGAATCACATGGATTTTTGGAACATCGTAACTGTGCACTTTGATATATTAAATAATCCCCCTGCTTTTTTAAAATTTCTTTATCCTTTTGCCTTGCACTCTAAATTGTAGCATGTTATGTGCAGCTAACCCCGTGAACTGAGACAGCAAATGTTTATGCTTTGTGGAAGGCAAGGAAACTACTTTCAGGCCTTATACACGCTATATGCCATACATGCTTTTATAGCTTTGGCTAGATTATATCTGATGCCTGCTTCGTTGACTGCTCTGAAATGTGTGAGGAACAGTGTCACTTCACAAGATCTTCACTTGTATATGATTGAAGTGATTCATAATAATGACAAAGAAACAGCAAGCCAGAAGCCCTAGAGTCCTGTAGTGGAGAATTTCCTCTCTAGCAAACACTTTGCTGTATTTCATTCTCCTATTCAAATTAAATGCAACATTCCAAACGCTTGGTGGCACTTCGGGTCTGAAGTATGTTGTAGTGTTCTCCTGTCAGCCAGGAAACTGAAATCTGTGAATGATTTCTAAATTGAATTCTGTGAGTAATTTCTAAAAGTTGAGGGAAAAGCATGTGAGTCTTGAGCTTAAAGTCTTTGACATAAAATTTTTTTTTGTGCTTTTGTGCATCTTCTTAATGATAATTCTTCATTGTAGCAGGAGTTTGTGAAAGTTTGGAGGCTTCTGGTGGGAACATTTGAAGCTGCTGGTATTTACGAATAGTGGGGTTGGGAATTGGCTTTGACTTTTCAGCACTAAAATAGAATTCTGTCTTTCTTGCTTTTGGATGGGAGGGTATGAAACTTCTGCAAATCACTTACATTTCTTCTTATAGCTCTCCTTAAACAATATGATGAAGTGTTAACTGTTAATCTGTCTTCATGATTTTAATAAAGGTTGTTTCCTCACAATTTTACCTTTTCTCCAGACTGTCAGATGATGCAGGGATTTTGGTGTTTTTTGTTTTGTTTTGTTTTTTTTTAATCCAAGAGTAATTCACATTTTGTAATGCCTTCTTTATTACTAGACTGGGACTGAATGCAGAAACCTTTACTTTAAAATGTTTTGTTCTTTAAATCTTAATCATACTTTGAAAATAACTTTTTTTTTCTCCTTAGCTGAGGACATCTTGGAAGAGTTACACCTAACCCTGTATTGTACGTGAAAGAATAGATTGTTAAGCTGAGCTATGTATAAGTTAGGGAGGAGGGTAGTTAGGGGGCCATTTATGTGGCTTCATAGTCTAGAGCTCTCTGGTGAAATCGCTCCTGATTCTCATATCAGTCTTTTTGCCGACTTTAACCACACTATTGGTAGGATGCAGAACACAAAAGGGAGATTCTTATGCTTATTTGAGTGCATGGTATGTTACTTGCAAATAGTCTATGGATTCCCTCCATGGAGCCATTGCTTGTGTAGACTGGTAGCAAAATATCTAAATAGTTTTCATAGAACCAGCTCATTTATAGATACTTTTCTATTTTAGTTGTTGTCCTGTACAATCACCTCGAAGTACTGGTGTGAGAATATGTCATTCTCCTTTGAACAGTTATTTTCAACTGATTTATGTCAGTGTCATAGTGCTATGGACCTACAGTGTAGCACCTGGAAATTCAGTGTGGTCCTCCTGAATTAAGCAGTCTTTGAGATACTTGGTAAATGCTGTTGAGACAGGAGGGGGAGGGAAGTAGTCACTAAATTAATTGCTTTTGTAACTTCCTACAAAACAAATCACTGGCTAGTATGCTGTTAATCTGGATATTTAGCACGTTGGCACTATGTGTATGAAATTTCAGGTGATGTAACATTGTTTTCAGGAGGACCCCTACTGAAGTAGCTTGTATATCTGCAAAACACAGTAATAAAAGAGAATAAAGAATTCTGAATACAGCATACAAAGTTGAAGTAAACAAGGCAAAATCCAGAACTGATTTGGATATTAAACTATAAATGTTTACTGCTGCTGACATAACATTATGATGCTTTTTAAAATCTGATAAATAAAAGTATTGTAAAAGTATTACGAAAGTATATCCTCAGAGCTTTGAAATACCATGGATAACTACCTCTGTCTTTGGGGTCTACTGAACAACATACCCATGTGAAGCAGCTGTTTCTGAACTGTATTCCAGTTATAATTGGAATTTATCTTTTCTGTGTTGTCTGGAAGCAATGTTTTAATTTGCAGTTCTTTCAACTGCACTACTAAGTTATTGCCAGTCTGTTGACCTAAAGGTAAATAAAACCTAAAGGTAAATCAAAATCCTGGTTATGAATGTGAGCTCGAGTTTTAGATAGAGTGTTCTTTTATGTTTTTGCATGTGTAACATGCTTCAGTGTTACTGTATTTTTAAATGAGCTATTGATATATCTTTAAAAAAGATAAAGATATGGAACAAGGATTTTGCTAAACTATAACTCTTCAAATGCCTTTAAAAAAGCCATCTGGTTTCATGGTGAGGATCCTACTTGAAAGCGTGACATTCAGCATTTTGACTAAAAGCAATTGTTTGCCCTGTTAAGGCAGGAAAGCAGGAATACTTCCAGTACACAGTTGTGTCAGTGAGCTGTTTTTGCACGGTAATACTGGGAAGTTATGGTTGGTGGAAGTTTTGTTTGGACCGAGGATCAGTAGGATGCACTTTGCTTATGTTCTCTGTGTGTTGGATGCCACCCAGTGGAATTTCTATTTTCTGTCTTATTTTTTAAAACAGTAACTTCCACAATGCTGCTTTAAAAGGTGTATTTTACAGATATAAAAAATGAACATTGAGAAAGTAAATTCATGCACAAGGGGACACATGAGGGTAGAGTGGGCGAAACAGCCTGAATTCAGGTATGCCCTAACATCCGAGGGGTTGACATTGCCACCTTAATTACTGACAGCATCTTGAAGTTTTCCAGTTATTTCACATTTTAGCTTTGAATAAAATGTTTCTGAGAACTTAAGGGAATTTTTGGTTTGAACTTGAAAATGTGTGTGTGTTTTGCACTCTTAATGCACAGGTAAATTAAAGATGAGTTTTTTTTCTGAAAGTATACTTGATCTCAGTAATTAATTTTTTTTATGGTAATTCCACTGTGTCAGTGTTTAATATTATTTTACTGAAAGCATTAAGAGCACCTGATTCCATCTTACTTGTCTTTTAACACGTTAAAGTAATTCTTTACCAGATACTTCTTGCTGTTAGCAGACCTTTCTTGTTTAGAAACATTGGTGGGAATGAACTGATGGTTTTGCATTGATGGCTAGTGCGAATTCAGACACCAGGTTTCACAAAGAAACACAGATGACTGTGGTGGTGGTAAACCACAGATTTTGTGGGGGGAAAAAAAAAATTAAAAATGCAGTATTTAAGAATTTTTAAACTTGCAGCTGTAGCCTGCTATTTGTTTTAATTTGGATGTTACTAGCTGTTTAGTATTTATACTCTGATATTTGGACCTCATATTTAAGTTTGTTTTGGCTTGTTTGTTTGGTCTTTTTTAGGTTAAAATGGGTTTACTGGTAGACTTGACCAACACCACTAGATTCTATGACAGAAATGATATCGAGAAAGAAGGGATTAAATATATAAAGCTCCAGTGTAAAGGGTGAGTTGTGAGCACTTTCTAAATATTTAGCTTTTAATTTGAAAGATCATGCTAAAGTAAATTTTTTTTTTTTTTTTTTCTCTTCCCTTTCCCCCAGCTGGCTCCTAATCTGTGTGTTCCTGTGTTTTTCAGGCATGGTGAGTGCCCTACACCTGAAAATACAGAAACATTTATTCGTGTATGTGAACACTTCAGTGATAAGAATCCCTCAGAGTTTATAGGTAAGTCTTCTTATATCCGTCTTATATCCATCATTAATTTTTACTGTTAATTTATTTCATACTCACTCATAACTGCAGTTTCTTGAAACTCTAAGCAAAGGAATTTGCTCAGTACAGTGTTCACGCATGTAGAGATTTGATGCTTTTGCTCCAGAAACTAGTATGTTTCTGCATCCATCAGTTTGATTACAGCTGTCAGCTTTATGTGGAAAAATACACAGGCTTAAGAACTGTCTACAAATACATGATAATTGCATTGTGTTTTTGTAACTTCTGCTGGTAGAAATGGAGGTTATGTATTGTCTAGATATTGTTTTGGCATATGATGGTCTGGCATATTTGAAGTTGTATTTGGTAACTGAATGATTATAGATTCTTTAGCAAATCTTACGAAGTGGCTGATCACATGACAAGACAGACATTGAGGTGCTGAAGCATGCTCAGAGAAGGGTAACAAAGCTGGTGAAGGCTCTGGAGCACAGATCTGGTGAGGAACGGCTGAAGGAATCGCAGTTGTTTAGTCTCGAGAAGAGAAGGCTCAGGGGAGACCTTACCACTCTCTACAACTACCTAAAAGGAGGATGGAGCAAGGTGGGGTCAGTCTCTTCTCCCAAGTTACAGGCATTAGGACAAGAGGAAACAACCTCAAGCTGCACCAGGGGAGGTTTAGATTGGATCTTAGGAAAAACGTCTTCACAGAGAGGGTGATCAGGCATTGGAACAGGCTGCCCAGGACAGGGGTGGAATCACCATCCCTGGAAGTGTTCAAAAACCATGTAGATGAGGCCCCAGTGACATAGTTTACTGATCAGGCCTGGGCTAATGGTTGGACTTGATCTTACAGGTCTTTTCCAACTTAATTGATCCGGTGATTATTTGCTAGAAACTGGTAGTAGATATTAGGCTTCATAGTGGGTGATGTTTTTTGTGGGTTTTTAGTGTTTTTTTTTTTTGTTTGTTTGTTTGGTTTGTTTGGTTTGTTTGGTTTGTTTTTTGGGTTTTGTTTTCTTTTTCTTTTTTTTTTGTGTACTGTTCCATGGTGAATATTTGAATGTTCCTAAGGATAATTTTTATTTTTTTCACCCAGAGAAAAGTAAGTTCTCAGTTTAATTTGGGTAGCTTTTAGGTTTAGTTAAAATGATTTTACTCTGTTTTCTGTTGAGCATATTAATGTCACACTACAAGACAGACATTGAGGTGCTGAAGCAATGCCAGCAAACTACCAGAGACAAGAAATTACTTTGCAGCTGAGTTTCTAGGGTCAGAATGGGCATTGTTCTCAAGCCTCTTTGATGATGATTCTGCAACCTTCCTGAATTTGAGCATGTGTGGGACTTAGGAGTGCATGGAACAGTTGTTTGTGTAGGTGTCATTGATAACAGCTTCGTAAACTAAGCTGGTACGTTCCTATAGTTCAGGATTCTTATGGAATCATGGAATTGTACAATAGTTGAGGTTGTTGGAAGGGACCTGGTGAAATCAGCTAGTCACTTGCCCTTAGAGCAGGGCCAGCTAAAGCAGTGTGCTCAGGACTGTGTGCATTTGGGTTTTGATCATATCCAAGCTTCAGTACCCCACAACATCTTCTGGCAACCTCTTCCAGTATTTGTTCACCCTTACAATGTACAAGGATTTTTTTCCTTATGTTTAAACAGAATTTATTGTGTTTCAATTTGTGCCTGTTGCTTCCTGCCCTGTCATAGGATACCACTGAAAATTATTATTATTTTTTTAAAATTTTCCCCAGTGCCTGAGAGATTTAATTTGGGCACACACTTTTTCACATCATTTTTTTTAAATGTTCTTTATTTCTTTATTTCACATAGGACACAATTTTGAGACCTATGTTTTCTTCTCCGAACTGTAATGCAAGTATGTGATCTGAAAAATGAGGAACTGCTAAATGTGAGTGAGGGGGATCAGTCATCAACAGTATTTCAGAGCTCACACCAGAACTTGAAATACTGTTGGATGACTGATCCCACTCACTCTCATTTAGCAGTTCCTCATTTTTCACTCTCCTTTCACAGTTCCTCCACTTTGTCCCCCAACAATATTTCAGAATTTGACATGTTATTATGGTCAGTAATTTGTATGGAGCATGGATAGCACAGTGGTGTCCTATAAATAGTAGACACATTTAATTGATATTTCAAACTTTAAAATGCCATTTTTAGTGTTGAGTCACTAACTTTTTGACTTCTATGCATTTTGGAATGTTCTTACATTATTTAGATTGTTTCACCTCTGTAGAAAAAAAAAAAGTAGAAAGAAAGAATCAAGGAGAAAATGATGAGGCTTAAAAGACTAAGCTTTTAGATAACCTGTGGTTTAGGCTTTCACAGTAAAAGAGAAATGATGGGATTTTCTATTTCCCTTTCATTAATAACTGAAAAGTTGGTTTTGGTTCTGGACACTTGTTTCCTCTGACAGAGCATCAGAAGGACTGGCATGGAAGATGTTTTTATCAAAAGTGAAAGCAGTCTGCAGCAGCGATAGTACTGCACCCTGTGTGATCTTCCCTTCCAAGCTGTTGGTCTTGTTGCTGATATGCTTCTTATCTTTTGTCTGTGCATAAAATTATTGACTTAACCTTCTTGGTAGCAGTAACAGTTGCAGGACTTATTGATAACAGTTGTGTGCAATTTCATTTCCAGTGTTAAGATTAGCTATGAAAAGAAATTGAAATGTGAATGATAGCTGAACAAAATTTTCTGTTCAGCTAAAACAGTATAGGGTGGAAACGTCATTTTCGCACCTTGAAGGACTGGAGCATGCCTGCCAACCTTAAGGAAACAAAATGCAAAAATCTTGCTTAAGCAGAACACAAAGGAGAAATGTTTTCTGGGAATAAATTCTATAAAGAAGCTAAAATTCACTTTGCTTGATTCAAGTTACACTGTTTTAAATATTATTAAATGATTAGAATGGAGGCATACGAGAAATTTGTTAGGGTTTTCACCTTGCTTTCGTAAGAAGGCAAGTTTGGTGGGGCTGTCACAAAACTTTGTGACAGCCTCACCAAACTCAACCCTGACACAGTTCATATGTGTTTCTGTTTATGCAGATAAAGTTTCTGGGTTTTATCAGTCTACTCTTCATAGGCATTTTTTGGATCTCCAGTAAAAACAAAGGAAATACTTGCAGTGTAGGGGAGCATACAGAAAAAAAGAAAGATACTAGCATTTTGTCTGAATAAGTATTACATGAATTGCTGCTCAACTTACTTTATTAACTATGGTAGAGAAATAGTACTAGCTTAAGTGACTTGCTTCATGGTGTTGGGTCCTGCTCTTGGATCACAACAACTTCATGCAACAACGCTACAGGCTTGGGGAAGAGTGGTTGGAAAGCTGCAGGGTGGGAAAGGACCTACCTGGGTGTGCTGATTGAAGACTGCTGAACATGATCCAGCTTGTGCCCAGGCGGCCAAGAAGGCCAACAGCGTCCTGGCCTGTATGAGAAATAGTGTGGCCAGCAGGGCCAGGGCAGTGATTGTCCCCCTGTGCTCAGCACTGGTGAGGCTGCACCTCAAATCCTGTGTTCAGTTCTGGGCCCTTGCTGCAGGAGAGACATTGAGGTGCTGGAGTGTGTCCAGAGAAGGGCAGTGGAGCTAGTGAAGGTTCGGGAGCACAGGTCTGATGAGGAGCAGCTGAGGGAACTGGGGTTGATCAGCCTGGAGAAAAGGAGGCTCAGGGGAGACCTTATTGCTCTCTACAACTACCTGAAAGGAGGATGGAGCGAGGTGGGTGTCTGTCTGTTCTCCCAGGAAACAACTGATAGGACAAGAGGTAACTGTGTCAAGTTGTGCCAGGGGAGGTTTGGATTGGAAATTAGGAAAAATGTCTTCACTGAAAGGGTTGTCAGGCATTGGAACAGGCTGCCCAGGGGTGTGGTGGAGTCATCATGCCTGGAGGTATTTAAAAGGTGTGTAGATGAGGCTCTTAGTGGTCATATGGTTTAGTGATGGACTTGGTGTTGTTGGACTTGATCTTACAGGTCCTTTCCAACCTGAACGATTCTATGGTCTCAACTGAAAAATATGTGAATGTTAAGAATGACTGTGTTAGGTGTTAGTGGAACCTTTGATATTTGTAATTTAAAACACAGTAGAAGGAAGAGGCAACATCTTGCTGGAATCCTTCACGACGTTTTTAATAGCACGGATTTTTAGGCTGGCTTGTTTATCACTAGATGGTGCTGTTGCCTTGAGAGAAAAAAAGAGTTCCAATGCATTTGACTCTTCCCCTCCTTTCACTGGGGGATGAATTCAATAAAATAGAGACTGAAGACTTAATTCTTCTATTCTGACATTGAAAAGATAAGTAATCCAAGGTTATTATACTGTTGCATATTTTTCTTTTTTATTTATTTATTTTTTCCCAAATGAGTAAGTCTGGTCTTAGCGTGGTTATAGAAATTTTGAAGTAGATCTGTGGTCTACTGACACCTCTTTCAGGATTGCAATAGGGTAATCTGGATATGGTTTTTATTGCCTGATGGTGTGAAATGAATGTAATGTTTGTTGAATTCACTAAAAGCACAATTACTGAATTTGATGGCATTGTCTTCTGGTAAGCATTTGAAACTTATCTGTATTAGCCATATTTGAGTTGCAGTAAACTGAACTATCCTATACTTTTGTAAACTGAAGTATCCTATACTCTTGTTGCTAATAGTTTTCAGAATGAATGTAACAAATGGCTTTTAGGCTTATGTGCCTTACGTGATCTGGGCTGCCTTGATGGAAAGGTACATAAGTCTTTAGTGTTACTGATGAAGGTAGAAAGATCCAAAAACACACCTGTGAAACTAAAGCATGCAGGGAAATCGTGACATAATTGTCATCACAGAAATGTGGTGGAATGATTAACATGATTGGAGTGCTGCAGTGGATGACTACAGGCTCTTCAGAAAGGATAGGCAAGGAAAGAGCTGGTGGGGTTGCATTGTATGTCAGGGAGTGCATCGACTGCCTTCAACTCAGTGTTGTGAGTGGGAAGGATGAATGTTTGTGGCTGAAGATCAGGGGGAAGGCCAACCCAAGCAGATATCCTGGTAGGAGTCTGTTATAGACGCCCCAGCCAGGATGAAGCTATAGTGTTCTTCAGACAACCGGGAGAAGTTTCACAATCATTTGCCCTTGTTCTCTTGGGGGACTTTAACCTACCAGATGTCTGCTGGAAGTACAACACAGCAGAGAAGAAACAATCCAGGAGGTTCTTGGAGGGTATGGAAGCTAAATTCCTAACCCAGCTGTTTAGTGAGCCAACTAGCGGAGATGCCTGGCTAGATTTACTTTTCACAAACAGAGAAGAACTGGTGGGTGATGTGATGGTTGGAGGCTGTCTTGGGCAAAGCGATCACAAAATGATTGAATTTTCAATCCTTGAAAAAGTCAGGAAGAAGGTCAGCAAAACATTCACCTTAGACAAAACCTGAGGATAATAAAGTACTTGAACAGGCTGCTCAGGGAAGTGGTGGAATCACTGTCCCTGGCAGTGTTCAGAAACTGTAGCTGAGGCCCTCGGTGACATGGTTTAGTGGTGGCCTTGGCAGTCCTGGGGTAACAGTTGAACAGATCTTACAGGTCTTTTCCAACCTAGTTGATTCTATGATTCTATTATTTCATGTTTGTTAAAACTACATGTGAATGATTATACTCTTGTCTTGTCTTGCCTAGGTGTCCATTGCACACATGGTTTCAATAGAACCGGATTTCTGATCTGTGCCTTTTTGGTCGAGAAGTTGGACTGGAGGTAACTTTGAATGTTAGTTCCTAGGCATTTGTGAAAGTTACCAAAGGCATCTTCAGTATGTTTCAGTCATTGTTCTGACAGCTCTCCTAATGTATTCAGTGTTTGTTATTTCAAAACTGCCTACTAATCTTGAGCAAAGAATCTATGTTAACATTATTTATATCATGCCTTGGTAGCTTAGCATGTTTCAGTTGAGCTTTCCAGGTCCAGTAGGTCAAGAGTCAGCTGTACCTGCTGTGGGTGGGCTTTTAGGAGTGTATACATTGTACTGTACACATGTCCCCTGTGATGCATCCCAAATTTTGAATAAGTGTCCTGGGTTCAGCTACAGCAGGGGGGGTCAATGGGGGGTAATGGGGGGAGGAAGGAAAAGGGGGGGAGTGAGCGAGCGGCTGCGTGGTTCCAAGTTGCCGGCTGGGCTTAAACCACGACAATAAGAATGTAGAGTTTCAGAGATGTCTGAAAGATTATTTCTCTTACTTTTTAATCTTTTTCCATGGAGGTTTGCATGGAGGCTTTTTGGGGTTTTTTGAGTTCTAAAGAGCAGACATTACCTAGAAAAACAGCAGTGACGTACTTGCTCCTGAACAGTCAAGGGGGAGACAAAGTCTTTGTTTCCAGCTTGTTTTTGACTGAAGTCTACAGCATGCTTCTATACAGACTTACCAGGGTTGTTTTTTGTATGTTTTTATAATTTAAAAATTAGTGCCTTCATAAAGAGTAGTGGTATTTTCCAAATAACATTAGTGTTAGAAACCCCATGCCTGTACCATGGTGGTGGGTATGACTTTTGCATGTTTGAGAGCACTCACAAAATACTATTTCCTTGCTGACTGGGTCCCATGCAGTGCCAGTTTCTTAACAAACCCCTTAAGCATTCTGATATTTCTTCTGTGGTCCTTCAAGTGAAGAAGATTCTGCTTCTGTTGCAGCATTTTCTTATGACCGGACATACATTTCTTTGGTGCTGAGCATGTATGTGCAAGCTGTTTGCAAAGAACTAGGTCATTGTTGTCTGTTAGTAAACTTGGAATAAAGACATTGCAGTAATGGAGACAGAACACCATTAGTAGTGGGTGGCTGAATCTCGGCAGGATCTTAGCTGAGTATAGGAAGTAGGCACAGATACAGACATCTCTTATAGTATGATTCTGGTTGTTCCTATGAACTAGAAAATTTGTATACTTTTAATCTAACAATTTAAAAGCAGCGTGCAATAGTTAGACTCAGAATTGGTCCTTTGTTCTGAAGAGGAAATGCACTTGAATCTATTTGAATCTCATGCTTTTATGCAGCCTCTCTTTATTTTCAAACCTCTGTGGGAAAAGCCTTGAAACTTAATAGCCATGTCTTTTTTTTTTTTTTTTTTCCTTTTCTTTTCTTCATTGAGGTAGTTAATTGTATCAAGTTGTTTCATCTCTGTGAGATTTTGTTAATAGAGCACCCAGATACCACTTGTTTGGGAAAAATGTCCACAGCAAAAGAATGAACTTTGGCAAGGTGGTGGTTAATGCTAAGCATTGTATCAAGATAAATCCAATTTGCTGTATCATTCTTTAAAATAAGGCACTGTTGTTTGCTGATGAGGAAATAAGATTTTCCTGATGGAAAAATCCGTCCATATTCATTCCTTAAGCATATGATGTAGGAGTGCTGCTGATGTATCGTGAATACTGAGACGTATTTTACAGTTAGTTTAAAGAAAGGTCATCCAGACTGAAAGCTCTCCAGCTAGTGAATAGAAACCTTACTTGATTCTCCTTTTCACAACTCATTTTCTCAAAGACTGCTGTGTTTCTAGAGCTTGCAAAATGTTTTCTTCCAGCTAGGTTTCTGTGCCTGAAGTCTGCGCTGCCTCTTTTGGCTTTGATTGCCATCTATTCCAATATAGCATAGAGTTCTAATATCATCAGAGACCAATTTGAGTGACTTTCAGGCCTCATCATAAATTGTATGCCCAGTGTTTTCTGTTAAACATTTTCTTAGGATTGGCCCTTGTGCTGTGCTCGCTTTCCTGTTGGCTCGTGAAAGTGCATGACTAGCTTCTATTTCTTTTGTGATCCAGTGTCCAGTTTCTTAAAGCACTGAAGAGTATTAGCTACATAGTAGAAGTTTTCTGAATGACAGATTTCTTTCTCTTTTCTATGTATTTTTTTTTTTTTTTTAAATGAGAAACTTCTGGAAAGAGTAGTAATTTGAAAAGATTAGGGCATTTTTTTCCAGTGTGATGGCAAAACCTCTAATGAAAGGAAAGATAATTCTTAGAGGAGAAAAAAATGTAGTCGTAATTGAATTTCAAAGCTTGCATTTTCCTTCATAAAGTTTGTTCATCTTTTTCTTTACTCTTTTTTGTCTTCATTCAGTCCTTAAGTACTTATCTATGTGTCATCCATTCCTTTCTGTACCAATAATAAGATTTTTAATTAGGTCACCAGCACAATACAATTAGCTACAATAAGGAAACGAAGCAGTGCAAGCTGCAGTTACTTCTGAGAACATATGTAGTGCATGCAAAATCTTGTGCAAGTGCAACTGTTGCCAGACTAATCTAAGCATGATATTTCAAAAGTAATGAATGTTCTTGCAATTACCGGTTTGGAGTTTGTTGTAATTCTCAGTCCAATAAATCTTAATGTTTGGTAAGGCATAACATGACTAAAACATGTAAATTAACCATCCAGAGTAATTTTCAATTTTTATTTGACAGTATTGAGGCTGCTGTGGCTACTTTTGCTCAGGCTAGACCGCCAGGTATTTATAAAGGGGACTATTTGAAGGAATTATTTCGTCGTTATGGAGATGAAGATGATGCACCATCACCACCTGAGCTACCAGAATGGTGCTTTGCTGATGATGATGAAGAGGAGGATGATGATAATGGTAAAACAGGAGGCCAAGAATCAGAACCTGGATCATCAAGCTCTTCCTTTGGCAAGAGGAGGAAAGAACGCCTAAAACTGGTATTTTTGATTAAGAACTTAATATTCTAAAAGCTAAACTTAATTTCATAAACTCATAGTTATCATTTACTACATAATACATGCTATACAAGTGTCAGTGCTATTGCAAATGAGGACTGGTAGTATTGTCTCTAACCAGAAAAATCTGCTAGATTAATTGTAAGATTTCCTGTGTTTCCTGTATGAAACTTAAACATTCAACACCTCAGCTATTTCAGTTGTAAAAATAACTTAAAATTTTTGTAAAGTAACAATTTCTTTAAAAGTTAGAGTTGGGATAGTAAAGCACTTTTTAATTATTTACTCTTGTCTTTAGAGGTGAAATGTTATGGGGGAGTAGAGTGTGTAAATAGTTTTTAGTTATTTTTTTGTAGCCATGTGGATGAAATTCAGAGTCTTTAAAATTCAGTGCTCATTCTGGTAACTATTCTTACTTTTGGAAATATTGGAAGATGGAGAATAGGATCAGCAAAAAGCAAGAAGAGTTTAAAACCCCCAAGGCAGCTTTGAAATTATATTTCTTTCAAAGCTGTTTTAACTGTATAATGATAACAAATGTGGCTGATCACTTATTATGATTGTTTTGACATACATCTGCATAATTCTGAATTGAGTTACTGTAGTTACCATAATACAGAACTAATACTCAAGTACAAAGAATACACTTGTGTCATCTGAAGACTAATGGCTCAGTTCTCTCCAAATTCCTGACTCTTTATTTTTATTTTTTTATTTATTTTTTTTTAATTTGCAGGTAAAGTAGGGGAAAATGTTGCTGAGTGCAAAAATACAATCAGTTCTTTTTGCGTAACACTGACTTATTGAGTGCTGAGGTGTGTTTGTTTGCAAGCACTTAAAAATCCTCATATGAAATATGCTGCAGAAATGCACTTTGTTGTTACAGCAGCTGCTCAACATTGTTTACAGATGGAAGAAAATAGCCTGAAAGGAATACAAAATGTAGTCCACAGAAGCAAAATGAACTTTGAAAACTTTCAAGTAGTTCATCAGCTGGAATAAAAAATTGCCTACACTGTGAAAAGCCATAGTAAAAATATATTCAGGGATATAGCAACAATCTCCATTAGCCTTGCAATAGAACACTTCTATCTAAAAAAATTACTTGGTCTGGAATCTCAAAACTTTTATTTATTTTTTTTTTTTACTTGCCTCTTGATGTATTAGTAAATGAGGTGTGATGGTGAGGTCCCCTGATAGCCTCTTTTGAGGAAGTACAAAACTAAACCAGTCTGTTTAACAGGAGTCATGATACTGGCTTCCTAGGCTTTTTCTTATCTGCCACCATAGGTTTTTTGGAAAGCTGGAAGCTAAATTATACGAATAAGCATATTAATAATGAAAAGTTAATTAAGAGTTAGAGAATTTATGAAAGAAAGAATCATCTAGTTAATATGCATATTCGTATAATTCAGTTTTGCAGCTCTGGAGGAACATTCTTTGACACGAAGAGGAAGAACGGGGAGAATTCTTTACCATGGTTCTTGGCTGGCAGATTGGACTGCTTCTTAACTCAGTAGAGATGGATACAGTCTATTTGTGGTTCCTTGTAAATCTAAAGGGAGAATGATTATCAGGTAAATACCTCTTGCTCAGATTTTCTTATTTTACTTTCTAAAGGGCTAAATTTTCAGTATTATATTGATTTCCTGCAGCAGATGTTTTCGGCCTTCTAATTTGACTCTTCCTCTAAACACCTAGGGGTAGACAGTGTCAAACTAGATGTGGCTGTGGTGATAGTGATGTTCTGAAAAAATTTTCTTTTTGACCCAAATCTTTGTGGGGACAGAAGAGTTCTTAAGTTTAGGGTTAGAGGAGGAGACAATAAACAACTGCCCAGCTATCCTGCAAAGTGAAGTTAGCATGCCGTCCACCTCAGAAATTCCATCTTGGATGAAAGGAACTTTACTTCAGCATGTTTCATTAAAACTACCATATTTTGACATCAAGAAGTCTTGATGGCCTTTCTTTTCTATGCTACAGAAACTGTGGGAACTGTTAGAACATAATGTCATTACAGTTTCCTTTGTCATCACCCAAATGTAGTTGACAAGTAACAGCAAATCTGTTTGCTGTAGTCTCAGTTGCTACACAGAAAATGCAAACATGTTTTGACTTTGTCAGTGCATGCCATAATAATTGTAGCATTGAAGCATCACTGTTAACTGACACTTAGAATCTCACCTCAGGAAAAAAAATCTTCAGGAAAAAACCCCTTGGTTTTGTGAATAGCACAAGAAGTTACAATTCTGAGCCAGAACCTTCAAACTTTTCGTGGGTCAGCTGGATCTTTGCCAGAGGTTAACCCCTATTCTTCTTCCCATGGGCATCTTGACAGATACAGGAAAAAATTGTTTTCTGGTTTTGCAGCAGCATTTTATGTACTTGAATACATAAATATGGGTGTCATTTCTTTTTTAGCCTTCTGTTTTTCCACATTAGATGCCAATGCACTGTACCATCCAAAGGAAGAAAATTAACTCTATCCCAGCTGAAACTAGGACGTAACTTTTTCCTGTAGTGCATATTTTTTATACTGCTGACCATTCTTATTATTCTTTGTATTCTGTCACGTTGACTCACATTTCTCTGAGATAATGGTGCCTGTAATTGAACACAAGCCTCTAGTTGAGGCCATCCTAGTGCTTAATAGGGGGGAATTAATTTTGCATGTCTTAAGGCTAATACTTCTGTTTATATATCTTAATTTAATTGCCTTTTACAAAACAGAATAATACTAATTGAGCTTTTGGTCTCTTGCTGCCTCCATATCTTTTTCTCTAATTATCTACCAGTGTGTGTTTGTATAATTGCTTATTCTTTATTAAGTGTAGAACTTTGTTTATACTGAATTGCACAGTGTTTTTTCCAGCCTGTTCTTAAAATTAAGGATAACACTGAATTCTTAAGCTACCAGAACAGTCTGTTACTAAATTCACAGATGTAATAAAAATAAGAATATGCTAATAGGAAATGTAGGAAAAATAAATTAGTTCTTTTATACCTAAAACAGACCCCACAGATCCTTCTCAATACATTCTTCCATTTTGTTAGTGAAACAGTAATTCCTCTGAATCTGGTTTTCAGACAGGTTGCTCTTCTGTTTTATAGAAATTATATCTACCTCATGTTTTCTGAGTTCTGTTACGAGAACAAGACAAGCAAACAAAACCAAGCAAGCATCAAAAGATGTGATATTTCCTGCTTCTTCCAATTCTGTGAAGCCTGTTTCTTCACCAAAACCAAATGATTAGTTGAGTACCATTGTTACTGAGTGACAGCCAGTATGGTTCTGTTGCATCATTTTTACTTGTAAATGCCTAGAGGCAGTTCTTGTGATTTGGTCTTGTATTTCTAAGTGTTAAATCTAAACTGTTCAGTGTAACTCCCTGGCTTTCCCTTCTTCTCTTTTAGAAAATGCAGGCTCTTTCTCTTCCTGACATTCTTTGGAATGTTTCTTGTCCTCTCTGAAACAGTCTCTGAGTATACTGGCACTCGGTCAAATCTGAGTGGCTGAAGGTGGCTATTGCCCAGGTCTGATGATGGCCGCTAGGGTCAGGGACGTGTGTGCTTGGGGCTATTCCCACTCAACCACTCCTCCAGGTGGTGTTTAGGATCTTCCCAACACATTGCCACATCTTCAGCTAAAGTGACAGGTGGAGGGATACAGATCAAGGAGAACTTGATCGGTGCAGATGGTGTTGAGGTTGCACAGGGTGTAGATACTAAGTGCACGTAGGTTACCTCGGATCCATTAGAGTTTAGTACTTTTGGTTTAATAGCAGTGCTGAGAAACTGAGGTGCTGCTGCTGAGCTGAGTGCTCTGGCAACTTTGCACTGTGTTCTCCCCTGTCCTGTTTCCACTGGGGCTGTTAGCTCACTGTGGTGCAGAAAGTGGATGAATCTGGCTCAGTTCTGGCACCTTATCCAAGGAAATGTCCTCCTGAAACCTGGAGCGCTGGGTTAGCTAAGCATGGATGCCCAAGTGACACACCTGTTTTTGTAGTGCTTTGCCTTAGCTAAGTGAGTATACTTGAGCAAATAATCTGCAAGAGACACTTGAAATGGCAGGCAGCAATTTAATGTTTGTGACTTTTTCTTTTCTGGAAAATCTTTCCTGTTGCCTGCCTTTTGCTTTAATCTTAGCAGTTGTACTGCCCTCACACTCTGCCATTAGTCTGAGAAGCAAGGCATGACTGTCTTCCTTTATTTTGTGGTGCTTTTAACCACTTACTTGGAATTCAGACGGTGTGCTGGCCAGCCATATATAGCTGTCTGCCTCCCTCACCCAGTCACTTGTGTGCTGTTGCACCTGCTGGTGCCTGCATCAGTTATATGGGATAAGTGATGGGCCGAAAGTCTGTGGAGCTTAAGGTAATTATGGTTAAGAACTAGTGTATTTCTTTAGGACATACTATTCACAGAATACGATTTGGTGATAATGATACAACTGAGCCAATCTTAACTAAATGCAGGTTGTACTGAAGGCTGTCTTGCCTTCCCTCCATGCTCCTTCTGCTTCCCTTGTGCTGGCACTAGTGCTGACTTATCCTACGGTGAGCTAGTTTAGGATATAGATTTGGCAGAAAATTGCTAGTTTATAATGTTATTTTTGCCAACTTAGTTCCTAGACTTGCTCAAGAGCAGAGCACAAATGAGTGCCATGGCATGTGGAAAGAAAAGGAAGCAGAAATGCTCCTTTCTTCAGTAGTAGGCAGCTAGATTTGGTAATGCAAGTTTCAAGCATTTTAGAGAACAGATAAGAAATATTTGTATCTTCATGTGCAGGATTCATAGCTCAAAGGTGAAATGCCATGCTTCGATCATCTTAGTCTGCATTGAGAATTTGAGATGTTGTTGAAATGTGATTGATTTGGGATCTGTATAGAAATCTTTAATTATGCAGTTTTGTAAACCTGGTGGCTTTAATATGTTCTGTTGTGCAGAATTTGTTTTATTCCACTCAGCATCCATTTTTTTCTGGAATATGCAAGTAATTTAGAGTTTTATTTTCAGTGTTGTTGATCTGTGCATTGGCTTTTCTGTGACATTCAGGAGAGCACCTCCACTTTAGTAATCTGGTTTATATTGAGAATAAAATCATGCAAGCATATTTTTACACAACTGTTTTGTTACAAACCAGTGGTTTATGTTTTCTCATTTGTTAAGAAGTTCGGCTTAGATCAACTGAGAATACTTTTAAGTTTGCTGCTATATGAACACTCATTCTT
>NW_009936714.1:28705-36236 GCF_000696875.1 Nestor notabilis
CCTACAGTGTAAGTTCAAGTTTTGAGACGCATAACGTGGTAGTTCACCCAGGTAGAGGTGACATCCATGTAATTGAACTTCTTGTAGTGGAACTACCATCTAGGTCTGAAAAAAATAATACATTTAGTTGAAAACTTGCATTTTCAGGATTTGGAGGGAAAAAAGTGCTGTCATTTTTGTTTTAAAAAAACCACCGAGCCCCTCATGTCTAAAGATGTTTCCCAGTAACTTTAGTTCACTAATTACCAGGCTGCTTATGTTAGATCTCTACTCTTAGTAAGCAGCTGTTACTTTCTATGAATCAAGGAAAGCATGGAATTGTTGGTCTAGAAATACTGTGTATGTATGAAAAAAAAATTGTTTAACATTTCATAGGTCAATTTTGCTCTTAGTTTCCAGTTTGCTTATTTTGAAGCCATACTTTTTGACACTTTAAAAATTGACGTCACTGCCAGAATGAGTTTTGTGACCTTTAATGTACAGTATTTTGCTCTAGGCTTAAAATATTATTTAGGTTCAAATTCTCATCCACAAATAAATGTCTTACACTTCCTTGTTATATAATATTTTGTATACTAAGGACGATTAATTCGATCCCTGCAAATTCTGTATGTGACCAAGTT
Organism: Nestor notabilis; assembly: GCF_000696875.1. NCBI lineage: Eukaryota > Metazoa > Chordata > Aves > Psittaciformes > Psittacidae > Nestor > Nestor notabilis. The sequence goes on from NW_009936714.1 coordinate 29,329, forward strand.
ACTATTAAATACTTGATATTACTGTACCTGCTTTACAAATAAAAACATTTTCATTACAGATGAAAAAAATGAGTCAGACCGGTGCTGTAGCTTGATGTGGCAACTTTCTGGAGAGCACTAGCTAAACAGTGCCTATCCTGTGCCATTTTCCTGTTTTTTTTTTTTTTTTTTTAAATTATTGTTTCATTTTTTTGCCCATAAATAACTCATTTCAGTTTCTGGGTTCATAATACGGCTCACCAGTCAGTTTACTGGCAAAGCTGAGCTGGTGTGTCTTGGTATTTAGGAGTAAATGCTTAAGGAGTATTTAAGCTCTTACTGCTCATGAGGGTCAAGTTGTAAAAAGAGACTTAATCTTGTATTGACATGTTCTGATTTGCTTTTGTGAAAGCTTAAATGCTATTTTTTTTGTTTTCTATTTAGGGTGCAATTTTCTTGGAAGGAGTAACAGTAAAATGTGTGACCCAGGTGACAACACAACCAAAGTTAGGAGGAATACAGCAAAAATGTCAGCAGTTCTGTGGATGGGAAGGGTATGAGAACATTTAGAAATTGTTTATTTATACTGTCTAGAGATAAGTGTTTCTGTTTGTTTTTTTTTTCCTAGCAATTTCTAGTTTTTTCAGAAGAAAACAGCTCATTGTAAAAATAAGAACAGGTGACTATTTTTGGATGGATTGTTTAAGAAAAAAAGAAAACCTCAAAAACATTCAATGGTGAAACAGATGAGGATCTTTCATTGTACTGTGAAATGGAATTATCAGCTGTTGACATTAAGAACTGAGATTCTAGAAGTGCTTTTCCATTGAGATAACAAAACCTTTTCAGATGAGTTGTTGCTGTGCAAATCCCAGGTATTTGTGTAATATGTAGTGCTTGCTCAAGCAGTAGACTCATTTATACAACTACTATTACACTTCAGTATTGAGGTATTTATAGCCAACTTGTTTTTATAGCCAACTTGGATTTGTGTCCAGTGTTAATGAGAATGCTGGTTTTAATGTCTCGGATTCTGAACTCTCCCTTTCCAAAGCTGATGATCCAGATTGATGCTCGCAATGCTTCCTAACTTGCTGATGTTCATAGTTCTTCTAGTACATGTAATTTTGAATTCAAGTATCTTTTCCTCCAAAGTTAAAACTTTGAAGTTCCACATAATTTAGTGTGCTGTCATAAGCAAATACACTTGTTCTTATCAAACAGGCATGTGATTCTTCTTGCAAAATACCTTATTGGAAAAGATGTTCTAACTCAAAGTTAACCGTGCAGCATGTCTGGTACAAGTGTGACTTCAGTCTAGTGTCACACAAGGCAATGCATTTTTTACTATTGCAGGACACTAATAAACACGGTTCTTGTTTCTGTAGGTCAGGATTCCCTGGAGCACAGCCTGTTTCCATGGACAAACAAAATATTAAATTTTTGGAGCAGAAGCCGTACAAAGTTAGCTGGAAAGCAGACGGCACTCGGTAAGTTCCTTTTAAATGAAAAAGAAACTCAGTAAATTGGGTAGGCAGCTTGTATTTTCCAAGGAAAGTGAATTTGCTTGTACGAAGGACAAAGCATATTCTGACAGCAAAACTGACTCCAGAGATTAATTTTTTGCTCTCTTGGTACCCAACATTTGCTGAAGTTTGTGGCCAAGTTTCTTTTTAGCAGCTGTGCTGCAGACTGGCCTAAATGTATGTACTTTTATTCTTCTCCAAAACCCTTGCCTGTCTGTCAGCCAAGACTTGCCACAAGGCCTTAGAACAATCTTAGGTAACAGTAGAAGTTTGTTAAGCTAAGTAATGTGTTTATAAAAGCTAAATTAAAATTTCTAGTTGATTCTTCAGAAGCTGGCTAGTATTAGAAATGTATTCATACTGTGATCCTTTGTTCAAACTTGTAGTTCTGGTCAGCCAAAGAGTCAGTAGTTTCATCTTCCCTTACCAGTTCTCTTACATTGATTGTAGGCATGACATTTTTGAGTAACAGACTACAACCTGATTGAATCGATGTGTAGAATCACAGAATGGTTTGGGTTGGAAAGGACCTTAAAGATCATCTAGTTCCAACCACTCTGCCATGGGCAGGGTCACCTTCCACTAGACCAAGTTGCTCTTGAGTGTTGTTATTACTGATTTGAAATGCATGCTTGCATTTGATTTCTCCAGTATTCTCATGTTAGCATTTCAAAGTAGGAGAAACTCCACACATCATCAAACACAGAATGGCAGAACACTTTTTTCTCTGCTTGTAACTGGTTATAGATTGGTCTCAACTGCATGAAAATCAGTAGTCTAAACATGGGCATCTGGTATCATCAGGTGTCATTTCATTGCTTTGTCTCATATGAAAAAGCCATGTCATATAGGGTCTCTTGCCTTTACACTCAGCAGCTTGGATGAGATAGAGAAAGTATTTGCTATTCACATTTAAATAAAACACCAAATGTGAGGTGCCCTCTTTCCTTGTACTCTTGCAAAGAGGTACTGTGGCTCTTCTTACAAACAAATCTTTCTTGATCATCATCAACGGAGATTGATACCCTAACCTTCTGCTTTTCTTCAGTATTTCTGGTTTCAAAATTAAAATCCAGAATCCCAGATATTTTTTTTAATAATTTATTATATTTTAATCTATACTACTCATACCATACAGATCACAGTCTTCCTTTTTGTTGTGGGTGCTACCTTCATGTAATTAATAATGTAATTTCTTACATTATAGTCAGTAGTGTTTCAGTAACCGGAAGAATGTAAATTGTGTAACACATTCATTTCAATAGCTTGCTTTTTATTTCTGAAAGATGTTTGTTGCATATAGTAGTATTTAAACATTTCTAATCTGTGCTAAGCAGAATGACTATTTTTTATTCACTTAGAACAGATAAATAGGGTTTTAACCTGCTTTGACTTTGTCAGATAAAATGCAATTACAATTAATGTACACACAGTAAGAGGAGGACTGTTGTGCTCACTTGTGTGTGATGATTTAGACTAGCAAGGTTTAAATATTTACACATATTTACATGTTAGAAGGATCAGGTATGTGGATGAAATGTAAGCTTTCAAAAACAGGAGGTAAGAATTTTTGTTTGCAGGCTGGTGGAGTTAAAATACTGGTTTTGTGTGTAGATATGGTGGAGTATACTAGATACTGAAAATCCTGGAAAGTATGGAGAATTGGGGTCCTGCAAGAATTACCAAATGATTCCACATGAAATCAGCCAGGATTCAGCACAGTTCAGAATACAGGACAAGCTGTGTCCTAGGAAAAAACCCCAAACCCTTCAGGTGTCTCTTATCTGTGGACTTCAGGGATTTATTAGCTTGGTCAGTGCATGGTGTGAAAATACAAAATAATCTTGCCTTCAATATGGCATGCAAGCATTAAGAAATGGGTGGGAATATTTGGCTTATTAGCACTGTCTGGTTGTATACATGAGCACTTGGGTAACGTGCTGCAGGCATTCTCAGGGGGTGAGGTTACAGAAGCATCGTGTTGGGAGATACAGGCTTATTCACAGAGCAGTACAGTGCATTCAAATGCTGCTGAGCCTAAACAAGTAAAATCAGCCAACTTAAACTGACCTGAAGAGTGTTTCTGTGTCATTTAAATTTTTCATTTGGAAAATTGAAGTCTTATGAAGTATTTTTATTTTCTTATTCAAATGTACAGGATACATACATTCTGAATACTAGAATAATTATATAGAAAATTGTTGTGCACCTGGAAGACTGTCTTTTGTGAAGGAGATTAGAGTGCACATGTAATTTCTTGTAGGAATTTTCAGTATTTTGGGCATTCTGTGCATGTTGTTAGAGTTCTAGAATGGTGACAAACCAGAATGGCTGAAGAATGAAACCGAGGGAACTACATAGTTCTTTTAAATTTTCTCAAAAGATAATAACTTGTAGTTAATTTGGAGATACACAGGCTGATAAGTATATTCAGGGAAAAAAATGGTGCTACAAAGATCCAGTGTTAATGAAATTCAGCTGAAGGAATGTTGTGAAAGAGAGATTAAAGATGAAAACCTTAGCTATTATTTGGACATTTAGACACTGTGCATGATAGCTACCCTAATCAACAATGAAAAATGACTGTCACAGTTTTTGCGTTGGATGTGCTTCTAATTATTTGTTGTTCTCCAATGATCTGGACTCCATATGCGATTAAACAGATTTTCATTAATTATTCTGAACACTTGAGTTGACAGGCGTGACCTTCCTGAATTTAATATTAAGACATCAGTTAGTGGAGATCCATTTGTGGATCCCCTGCTTATTTTATCTGGAGATGAACCCCCTGCCATCAGATTATCTCTGAAACTATTCTGTTAAGTGTGGTTTAGATGCAGCAGTCTAGGGTCTGCCTATTACAATATTCTTTGTCTTACATACTTTGTTTTGTTTTGTTCTTTCTGTTTGGCTAAAAAAGCACTGTTTCATCAACCTGATTGGACTTACAGAAAAGCAGATGCTTAGTTAATAGCTTTATATTACACTTCTCACTTAAATAAAATGTTCTCATCTCAGTTAATAGCAATATTTACTTAACTTAGCCAAACTTCTTAAATTTCACCATTGTTAAATACCTTCATTTTATTCCTGCAGCAGTCTTTTTCTAGAGGTTTCATGGCTGAAGCCTTTATTTGTAGACTGTTTTAACTGGCATGTAGTGTTAGTAATTTCATTGTGGACTTTTGCCTTTCTCCAGAGGCATCTGCTATCCTTAGATTTCAGCTGGAGCTGAACTTTCACCCTCCTGGTTCAGGAGCTGTGGTGGTCGTGTTTTTTCGTTTGGTTTTTTTTGATTGTTTTTCAGTGGTTGAACAGTGCATGTTTTCTTGCTCTCTTAGCATTATTATAGTTTTCTACCCTTAGTTCTGGAAGAAAAAAGAAATCTGTAGATGAAGGAGCATTACTTAGCATCTTGCATTGACTGAATAATGTGAAATTGCTTACTTAAATTATTTGACGGTGATCCTATAAAACATTTTGAGGAAATCTCCTGGAGCAGTATTTTACACGCTTTTGTAAATGTGTGGGTCTGAGTCTGGTTTGAGTCAAAACTCATCCTCCTCAATTCTCTTGGAGCCCTGAGTTCAAAATCTTTTGACTCACCTTTGCTCAGTCTGTCCTGATTGGCAGTTAGTGTCTACACTTGCTTGTTCAGTGCTTGGTTTCCACAGCCCTTGTCCCATGAGCATTGGCAGGGCACACCAGCTTGTTCTCGCTCCTGCTTTACTTCTGGGGCATGCTCACTCCAAAGAAGGATGAGTGTGAATAGATACTTCTCCCTTCCTGTTTATAAATGCCTGTGTGTAAAGACTTGCATCTCTGGTGTAGGCACATGAACGTTAAAGGAAGCTCGCTTGGTTTTGACTGTCCTTGGAAAATTATTTCCTTTGTGCCGGCTATTTACGTGTATGTAAATATTACATGCAACTCTTACTTTTGAGGAAAAACACCTCTAAAATCATATTGCTTTAAATTATTACTATGAAAATATAAATCACTTATATCTGCAGCTATTCAGACTCATTTGGTGTGAATTCTCTGTATTTATTGGAACAGTTGTCAAACCTCTGGTGTCATAAAAATAATTTTAATGCTATTCATAAGGCACAGAAATCCAAAGGGCAAATTTCCCACTACTAAAATCATTCCTTTTGGCTTCGATGAGATGAAATATATGTTGTATGTTAATACTAGCTACAAGGTATATGCGGCTTTACAAATTTATCCAGTTTTGTAGTGCTGTGTTTCTGAAATACTAGTTGCTCTCTGAATAAGATGATAGTAACAGTATGTTCAAGGCATACTGTATGACTCTGCATTATCAACTTTGTACTGTAAAATGATTAACCCAGGTGGTTAGTGGCTTGCTGTATCCCTTGGTATGTATTTCATTAATACTGTTTGTAGCAGATGCTTGTTCTAATGAGTGGTGATGAATGTTCAGACAGGAATAGGGTTGGTAAAGTAATAAGACATCAATTTTAAGAGGAGAAAAAAAAATAAAAAAAGATTGTTACCATGAAGAATAATAAAAAGCTTTAAATCATCTGTGGAATAATTCAGATTAATTCAATCAAACAGGACTAGGTTTTATAATGGTGAAATGTGACCTGAAGTAGATGCAAGCTATTAAGGGGTGCAAGTTAATATTTTTCATTTGTGTGAGTACCTTTTTATTTTCACATCTGTACACATGCAGTTCTAGTAAAAAATGATAAATATGATAATAATACTATGGCTGTTCAATTATGGTAAGGCAGCTATTTAAGCAAATGCAGGACAGGTAGTTCTTGCCAAAGGCTATTTTATTTGAAAAATATTCATGCAGATTTAATGGCTTGCAGATACTAAATGCAGACTAGATACAGAATGTGAAACAGCTCTCTGCCTATTGCTGTTAATTGTCTAAAAGGTGTTTGTAACAAAATACGAGCATCTCTGAAGTTAGTTATTTTTTTTTTTTCATTATTACCAAATTACATTTTAGAAAAAAAACCTATTGCCTGAATAATTCTCATTTTTTGGCATCATAATAATAAATAAAAATAGTAAAGCTACACTTAAGTGTATGATAAGAGGGGTGGACAAATTTTTGCCCTGTTGTTAATAATTTTGATTTATCTAAATCATGTAAGTTACTATATTAGCAAACTTGTGATAGCTTCCCAGGTTTCTTTAGTTTAGCTTTTTATGGAAATGGAAGAAAATTTCCATTTTTGCTAAGAACTTTAAAATCATAGGTGGTATCAGCCTCTTCAGAAACATATTTGTGACCATAACTTAAAGAAAGTCTACTGGGTGTGTTTTAAGACAAAATTTCATGAATTTTGTTAAAATGTAATTAAGACAAGGTAAAAGTTTCTTCCTGAATTTGCATAGCTAAAAACTTTTTTCTTTCCC
>NW_009936714.1:36267-56338 GCF_000696875.1 Nestor notabilis
TTACGTGATGAGATGAAGCTTACATGCGTAACTGAGAAATTGCAGATTCCTAATATGAAAAGTTATCCAAAAGTAATCTGTGACAAGAGTGATTTGTGAAAAGATGATCATTGCTAAAGAACAACTCTAAAAGAAGAGAAAACAGAAACGTCTGTTTTGGAAATTAAGAGGTAAAAGAACCTAGCTCAAAATTAGGTGGCAAGGAAGAAAAATGGTAGTCTGTCTGCAAAGGATTAAGGAAGATGTAGTTAAATGGGTTCATGGAAAAAACTATTATCCCTGAGAGACAGAAGGAGGTTAGAGAGAAAGTTGGGATAATAATGAGTATGAATGAAGACAGAGAAGATTGGAGGTAGTACTCATCCAGTTGAAAAAAATCTATACACTTCAGAATTCATTGTTAAGACCAAGAGATGGGCTTGTCACAAAAGCAGATCTAGAGAACAGAAAAATTGTCTCCTGGGAGCAAAGGTATTCATGTGGAATTGAACTTGAGGGAGACTCTGTTGGGAATGAGAAACAAGCTGTAGATTAATTTTCAGATTGCTACAAATGATGTGACCAGATTCTCATGGATGTGGAATTTTATGCCCAGTAGTGGAAATGCCTGAAATAGAGGCTTACACAATTTTTAGTGGATTCTTTCCTAATAAAGAGGAGGGGAGCAAAAATGTAGGATGTTGAGATTTGACAGATAGCTTCAGAAATAGTACCAACAGGAAAGTTTAGGGTTGTTAATCACTGGAAAGCATCTGTGAATAAAGAGCTTTTCTGGAGGTATGAATACCTTCTTTCTGGGCACCTTACTATCTGACCCTAGATGGCTAGTGAATAAATGAGTCATTATATATTGTGTTTGAGTGCCTTGTCATTTAGTTGTGTTTAGAGTTACACATGTTTATGGTCTTGGAGTCGGCAAGGAGCATTTGCCTCCTAATGATAGGATGGGGTGAAGAACCCACACAAGAATCACCTGGGTGCTTTGAAACCACACCTTCCTTTAGTTTCTCTTCGTCATCTCTCCACTCATTTTAAGGAATAGAGTTAAATGTTTATCAGTTTTGCACCATTGGTTCGTAATGCTTTGTGTCGTTTTCTCTGAGGCTGGGGCATGTTTCTGTGGTCTGAATTTTTTTAAAGGACAGAAATGTTCAGAAGTATTCAGGACATGTACTGAACAGACTTTCTGGGACTAAATGGATTTTTAATAGGAGTGACAGGTTTTGTGAACAACCAGGCTTAACTCAAGTGGTTTGATTCCAAGTTACTAAATGAGCTTTATTCAAATCGTGTGCTTATGTAACTAGCAGCAATGGGCAAAGCCTCAACTGTTGGGTGTTAATTATACATCGTTTGTGTGTGTAGGACAGCTACTCTTCAGGCATTTGTTATCATTTTAATTGAAAAGTAGTTGTAAGGGTTTTCCAGTTATTCTTATGAAACCGTCAAAATGGGATGGTAATTAAAGAGAAGGTGTGGAACAAAAACCATGGTTAAAAGGGTAAAGTGACTGCTGCCAGTCCCCTGTTCCTAACTGCACTGTTTTCTTTTATGCTATGTTTTAAAGGTTTTTGGAAGAGAAATGCAGTTTTTGATTACATGGTATAGTCTCTCATGGTCCTTCTTTATGATTATTTTAACTAGATCTTTAAGACAAAACAAGCTCACCCATTTTTATACTAGTTCTATAGTCATACAGCTGAAAGAACCTTGGTTTAGGATGAGTCTGAAATCCACGTGGGATTTATTTCACTGACTTAATTTTGAAGAATATACTTAAATAGAGGTAGCATATATTTTGGCTGGAAATTGAAGTTGTGAAAGTTATTGAAACAGTTGTAATAAAGCTTCCCCCCTTGTCTAGATTAAAAGCAGTTACTAGTGACCTGCAGTATAAAAAGGTCACATACATGATTCTAGATTATAATGTATAAACTACCTTTCTAATGATTGCTGAAAAGAGCAATTCATAGATGTTAAGCACTCTAAACATCATTCCTCTTAATTTTCTGAAAAAGCAGATGCTTAACTCCTTATTTAGTGTGTTTAGATAAGAGGGGAAGAGAAGATGGGATGAGGAGGCAGGAATGATGTGTTTTGAGATTAGAAAGTTTGGGGTTTGGTAATTGAGATGTGAGTCTGCTCATCCTATTGTAATAATTACCCTTTATAATTGTGTTGGGCAATAACTTTAGGATTACAAGACTGTTATCAGCCTGTTTCCCACAGCACGAGTACCCATGAATATTGTAATCTTACTTGAGTTTTTATTTGGGGTGCAAAAAATAAAACTTTGATAAGTTCAGGTGAGATTACAGGCACTTTCAGCATATTTAGCATGTCCCCTATCTCAAAGTAAAGACATCCTATAGCTCAAGGTGAAAAAGCTCTAGCATAAGGTGTCCTCATCTCCACCTGTTGACAAGTTGTCAAAGGGAATGTTGTCCTTTCCTCCTTTTTTAAATATTGCACAGGGAATGAGGTCATGCCTAGACTTTGGCTAGAAAACTGCCTTTGACAGCAGAAAAGGAGTTGTCAGGTTTTGGTAGCCAGAGTCATGGGTGTCACCAGATGACTTGTTGGTTCTGTTTTAACTATATTGATTATGAACTAGGAGAGGTCTCTTGACTGTATGACAAACGAGACAGCATGGAGTGTCATAAGGTGTTAGATGAATATCTAATAATATATCTAATAATATCTGGAAGTGTTGGGTATAAATATTATTACTCCTAAGAAGTTTCCTCAAGGCTGTATTACATGAAGTAAATTATAGACCAGGTCTGTTTATTTCACTGCTTTTGGGCTAGGCAGAAATTGTTTTTTACCTTAATGCTGCGTTTGGAGTGGGTGGTTTGGTGTGGGATTTTTTTCTGGGGGGAGGGGATGGTGGCAATGGTGTATTTAGTTCCTTATTGCTAAGACACATCCATATCACTTTGCTGTTTCTCCATCTCCTGAAGTCTGTTTTTTAGGTCATTGGATAAATATAGAAGAATGAATAAACAGGTGTGACAGAACATGTCATCCCTGGTCTGAATCCAAATTAATCTGGATGGCCAAAGAAGGCATTCTTACTCTGGGTTGTTCTTTCCTGTTTATATGTGCCTGCAACAGTGTCAAGACTCTGAAAAGAAGTGGTAGAAGGAGACTTTTGGGGTTTTGTCGTTTTCTTAAGTGGTTAAGGAGTACTGCTGATGTGATACCATACAGAGGTGTATTTTGTGAAGTAGCAGGCTTAATACTTCAGAGTTCTGAAGCCTTTTGACAGCTCACAAAGTTTTATGGTCACAATTCTGAGCTCTTTGAAAAGGACTACTTAGCTGATTATTCATATATAACTATTCGAATATTTGGACAGATTGTCTTCTAAGCAAGCTCTTTTGTTTATTTATAAATAGTTAATGCATTAAAATGCTTATTATGTAGCTTGTGCTATGAATGCTAATCTTAGAGTATTCAACAGTAGTCCTAAAATGTACTAATTAGGTCGGGATAAATGCTGTGCCTGTGTGTGTACCTGATGTTCAAATGACAAGTATCAGTGATTACTGGCTTATTTATTTCTTTTCCTTTCTCCGAGATTGCTTTGAATAGTGGAACAGTGTGTCCTGTGCTGCTGGTTTTCTTAGGGGGATTGCAGGCACATCCATGAAGTGTAATGGCTTAAGCTTATTCAGGGAAGAATGACTTTCAGTTTGTAAAGTTTAACTATACAAGTATCCAGGGCAGCCCTTTCCCTTGGTGCTGGTCTTCTAATCTGTGAGCATAAATGGCAGTTGTGCTCTTCTGTGGCTTGTGCCTGTGATGTTGACAGAATTGACCCAGCATATGTTCTGGCATAAATCAGTTCCAAGTTGAGGGAACCTCCTTTTTCCAGGGCTTGGGATACAAGTTCAAGCTGGGATACAAGTTCAAGCAAGCTTGAAGTTCAATAGATAATAATAAATTATAAGAGAATTCAGTAGTTCAGTCAAGCTTTAGATATAATTTGTTCTGTTAATGTTTTAACTTTCAGAAACATTTAATCAGAGCATTATTCTGTACAGTTTGTTTTCCAGTAGTGTTCCTCCCACTAATATAGAAGTGTACTTGACAACATCATTAAAATTTGGCGAAACAAAGAGAATCTAGGATTTAAAATAAATCTGTTAGTATACAGATTCTGTTACTGGGTCACATCTTTTCTAGCTAGTTAACAGTTTCTCTTTTGTTTTACACCAGGCGTGTAATAATGCACTATAAGAATTCTTTGGTATAAGTAGTTGTAGAGTAATTTACCCATTGTTATAGATCAAGTAATGACAAGACAACTTCAAATTTAACCCATTAGGTTTAATATCCTTTTAGAAACAAAACCCCTCAAGCATTCTAACTTAATTAAAAACCTGGAAGGCAGTCAAAAGAAACAGTGTAACTGGATAGTCTTGAACCTTGCTAAATTCTTGGTTTTACCAGTTCTGTTGCAGAATTTCACAGTCTAATAATACTTCAGATAGAAAACGTAGTTTTACATTGGTTTTAACTTTGCCATCTGTTAAATTAATTAAAGGCATCTTTGTCCTTGATTTATAAAACCAGAAAAACTGAAGTTTGAAGTCAACCTAAACTATGATACTTTATTAGGAGAAATGGTACCTGGATACCAGTTTCCACACTTGTGCATTTTCCTGTGCTCCATCGTAATACCTTTATCTTCTTTACTGAAAAACTGCTGGTGCACACAGAATCCCAGGTGAGGGGATACTGATACGTTGTACGGTGATGCAGAATTATTTCTGTATTATGCAGCATCCTATTAGTTATTTGACCTAATGATTTGTTTGCTGGTTTTGTTTGTTTTGTTTGTTTATTTTCTTTGAAGTGCAGATGCATTTCTGACCTCTTTAAGAATAGCTGCTGTGTGCTGCTGTATTAGCTTTCTCAGCTGGCAGAGTTAATTTAGAATCTTGTAAGTTGGGGAAATATGGTCCTGTCTCTCTCTTCCTGCCTGTGTCTTTAGATAGCCTGCTTGGTACCTTTTGGATATTGAAACTTGTATTGTTCGTTATTGTAGTTTGGAGCATTCTGAAGATTTCGGTAGTAAATGTTGTCATCTGCAGATACACTGCCTTGCTTCTGATGATTCTCAGGGTCATAATAGTGACAAAATTGTTTTTTCCTGGACCTTGGGTTGTCAAGGAGAGCAAAAAAAAAGGAAACTTGTGTTCAGAGCTTACAGGAGAGTGGTGGCAGGCAACAATAAGAAAAACAATTTGATGTTGAGTGAGATAGCAGTGGAGGAGACTGAAAAGTAGTAAAGGTTATAGAGATGCCTGTATAAGCTATGGGTTATTTGTTATCCTACAAAGTAACTTGCATTGTGGGGAATACCACCTCAGTGAATTCTGTGGCAATGAAGTTCTGTGGTTTCAAATAAGAAGGATGAATTGGTGAATGTTAAGTTCATCAATACCTGGAGGTATTTAAAACGTGTGGAGGTGGCACTGAGGAACACGGTTCAGTGGCAGACTTGACAGTGTTAGCTTTATGGTTGGACTCAATGATCTTAAAAGGTCCTTTCCAATCTAAATGATTCTGTGAACATAGAAATTAAGCATAGCCCTTTCGTTGTGATATAGGAAGTGAGAAATAAAGAAAAGGATTTTTTTCTTTTCTCCTCCATACAAGCATCAAGTCAGGGCAGCAGTAACTTGAAGAAGTGATTCAAAACATCAAGCTGGATATTGAGAACCATCTAGCTTCTCATGAAATTAGATATTGGTGTAGCAGATACGCTAGCATAACTTTCTTGACTCTAGCATGGGTGTTAGAAAGCATTCATTGTTTAGGAAAGAAGCAAAATAAAGTTTGAGGGATAACATTTTGTTTTGATAATGGCTGAAAGGTAAAGGTGCTTCCAAATGTAAGAAGAGATACATGAGATACATTTATTTACTAAACAGCAGCCTAGTAACACTGTATTTTAATACTGAGAAAAAAAAAACACAACCCTTGGTTGTAGAAGATTAGACTGGATCATTGATGAAAAGGCTTTGCTGTGAACTTGTGACATTATGATTGTAATGAGAGTAAAAATAGATCAGTAATGTAGGTTCTCTCTAAAATGACAGATTTGGATAAACTAAGGGATGTAGTTAATGGAATTGGAAGGACCAAGGAACAGAGTCTTCAGTATAGATGAGGAATGGCATTTCCTCTGAGTTCAACCATTTGGTAGGAGTTTGTATACCATGTAATGGGGAAATAGTTTTTTTGACATAAGAATAGTGTTAGATCTTATGCTTCTGGACTTGTCAAAATTTTGATTTATTGTAGAAACTGAGGCTAATAAAGTTTGCCAGAATTGTAAGATAGGTAAAGAATGGATTGAAAGAAAATGTCAGTGCATGTTTTTGAAAGAAGACACATAGAAATCCACAGGTGGAGATCCTGAATGTTAATTTTATATTGCCATTAAGAATTTTGAAACAGAAACCAAGTATGTTCTGACAAACAAATGAGGGAGACAAGTCCTCACTGAATTCACTGAGGAGCAGAAGAATAAAACTGGAAGGATATTTAGCTGCAGAAAATGCAAGGTCACGAATTAGAAGTATTGGAGCTGGAGGCTGTTAGCTAGAAATGACTGTCAGAATCTAAGGTTTTGATTTTTTTTTTTTGTTTTAAAAAACTGGGGAGATGGTTGATGGCAGAATTTAACCTGAAAGTTAATACGTGTTTATAAGTGAGAGGAATGTGTGTTGGTAAGTATCGGTATATTCAGAGCAGACTAACTTCCAAGGGCCTCTGTGTGTGGTTTTTAAAAAAATCATTTAGAATTTAGATTATCAAGTCAAATATATAATTCTACAGCTGCTTGCATGTAGCAGTGTTTTTTTTTTTCTTGCTGGCTGATATGCTATGTACTTATGCAAATGAAAACACGTGTGCAAGTTTAAAAATGGTATTTATGATGGAGCTGTCAGTGTGCTGATTAAAAAGATACTGTTTTCCTTTCATTTACACACTGAAAATAATATTATGAGTCTTCACATAACTTCCTGTGTTAGTGTCCCTGTATCCAGGCTTTCTCATCCTTCAGGACACATAGTTTGAAGCAGCGACCATTGCCAACAGCAATTAATGTAAGAGAAGAAAGCAAGCTGAGCCTTCCCCTTTATCGGGACTTCAGGGTGTATTGCTCCATCTGCCACAGGCCAACTTCAAATCGTCTAATTTAAACTTACTCTAGATCCAGCACAGTGTGGATTCAGGCCAGGACCTGGAACTGCAGTGGCTTAGTGACACAGATAGATGATCTCTTACTGTTAGCGGATAGAGGGCAGTCATTAATTTTCAGTCTCCTGGCCCTTTCTACAGCATTTGATGCATCTGGACAGAAGTTGATGCTGTCTTGCCAGGAGGGAGTGGCAAGGCACAAAGTAAAGTGCTCAAGTTGCTTGGCCTTGCCCTAGGTGATTTATCTATGGAGTGGTGACACGCTCCTCATTTTGAAGTGTTGCCAATCATAGAAGGAAATTAGGAAATTGAAAAACCTATCTGCAACAGGATTTTGTATGTTGCCTCTGCGTCAGTGAACATATTAGTGGTGCTAATTGCTATTCTGAGTTGGGTAATGCCTATTTGTGTGGGAGGGCAGCGCTTTCACAAGACTGAATTTTAGGTTCAGTAATGAACTCCAGTGGGAATGGAGAGCTGCTGTGTATTTTGTGCAGAGAATTGATGATGGAATTTCTTATATTTTGCATTCCTTAATGTGGTAACACAGACTACAAGCGTATAAAGGGGAAAAAAAAGAGAAAGCAACGACAGTTGAAATATATTATCTTCTTTGATATAGCCTATCTAAAGTAATACTGTGGGGCAAAGAAAGCTCCTATTAGGAGCTGAAGTTTTAAGCTTCCTTTAAAAAATATTTACAACCCATTTGCTACTTGTAGGTTTTTGTAAAAAAATTTAAATTTACGTTGAACTCAAACTTGGAAAACAAGGTCTCAAAGTTTGAGGAAGCTGTGCTGTATTTTTGTTATTACACTTGAGGTTTTGAAACTCCTATAATGTACAAAATTAACATATAACCTTATTACTAGGATGGTTGCTGGGGTTTGGCTGAGGGAAAGAAGTTGGGCATAGGTAAGGCACGTCATACCATTGGATTTAGTGGCAAAAGTTCTGTGAACTTTGAGGTCAGTTTCACAGTAAATGTGTTTTGACAAGCACTGTGCTAAATATGAGATATTGTGTTGCTGTTAGAGCTGGTTTTGTGACTCCTAATAAGCTGGGAAAGGGGATGGAGGCCGCATACTCTGGTGGGTACAGTACTGGATTTGGAGCTTGGGAGACATAGTTCTGTTCTTGTTCCTGTCCCTGAATGGGAGACCAAGTAATTTGCCTTATTTTGCCTTAAATAATATTTTCTTGAAATGTATTTTCAGATTTAATGGTGAAAAATACCAAACGTCTGCATAAAGGAAAATCCTGAGTTTTTAGCTTACCATTTACAATGTAGCTTGAGTCAGCTTCAGAACTGTGTAAAAAAAAAAAAAACCCCAACAAAAAAACCACCCCCCAAAAAACCGCCCCCCCCAAAACCCAACCCTCCCCCCCCCCCAAAACAACAAAAAACCCCAACAAACCAAACCCAAAAAACCAAACCAAAAAAACCACAAACACAACAACGCAAAACCCCACTACCACCACTAAACCAATCTAAACTGAAAATGGAAGTTGAATAAAATCATTCTTCTAGCATGTATTTTGGGCCCAACTGATGTGGGCTGCAGGAACAGGATATATGTGGAGGCAAATGAGCCTGTATTTGGGTACCCTAAAAATAATTGATTTCTGAAGAGAAAACTTTTAAGATGATATTTAGTGGTTGATATTTTTTAAAATTTAAAGATTAAAATTGTTAATACTCTGATAGGTGATTTGGAGACCTGCCTGTCTAATGCCAAGAGCTGTAACTCTTTGCTAATGCAATTTTCTTCCTATTTCCTGGATTATCATGTTAATACTAATGTCCAATTAGAATTGATAACAGACTTTGCCTCGGGAGCAGAAGTGAATGAAAAGTAGCTTCTAATGAAACTTTAGACTTTAACATTTCTGTGACTAGATATTTTATCTGCTTTTGAGATTAATCTGTGTGGACACCGTGACCCTTTTTTCTTTAACTTGCTTGTCAGAACTTCTCTTGCAATGGAAACTAACCGGTTTGTAGCAGTTGGATTGGCAGTTTGGAAAGATGATGTTTGTCATTCAAACAGGGTTCTCCGTTTTCATGTATAGCTATCAAAGGTGAATGAGCAGTTCTGTTATTGCTCTTATTTGTGCTCTACTCTTGCTCTTTTATTCACTTGTCTTGTTTTAAATTCAGATTGAGCCATCTGATACAGGGCCATGTCATCTTGTGTATTTATGCAGAATCTAATACAATAGGGCCTGGTTACTAATTGGCGCTTTTGGGTGCTCACACAATAGATAATTAGTAATAAATGTACAGCTGTAATAGCAAGTAGTGCTCACATAATGAAATACACTGCATGACAGTTAAGCTCCTATGTGCTGCTTTAGTTCCTATTGAATGTGTTTGAGAAATCATTGTTCTTTCTTTGCCTATGTGGTATTGCCCAGAGGTGCGCTCTCTATTCTAGTCGCTAATACCTTAATTAACTTCTTAAAATATAACCAGTCAGGGCACATCCAAATAATACTCAGAAATGTACTGATCAGCAGTCTGCAAGATTTCTTGAAGTCTTACGGTGATAATAATTAGTTTTTTGACCAACTGAGTTGTTTGGACTACATTCAGAGATTTTATCAGTAGTTTATTACTTTGAGGGGTGGAGGTGTTTGCAGGCTTTCAGTTTAAAAGAAAAAAACAAACCAACAAACAAAACCCTTTTGAAACAGAAATACTGGGTCGGTCTCATGTCTTTCTTGTGCAGAGAACTTGTTCAGCTTCTAAGTTAGGCAAATACGTCATTAGCACGAGATCCATGATAAATGGGTCTACATTAAGGTAATTTATTGTCCTGAAACCAATTTTTTTTTGTGTCTTCAAAGTAAGCACATGCTGTCTCTCAGTAGCTCTTTGAAGTAAGATATAATTGTGATTCCTGGTGATCTTTGATTAGAAATCTTTTATGTGCAGTTGTGAGACTTACCATTGTCCCTGTCATTTAGAATTTATGGTATAAACAGTGACAAATTTTAAGAAGAGAAAGAGAGAAATCATGGGAGAAGAGATGTAACGTTAGTGCTATGGTTTGAAGAGGAGGAATCTCACCACTAGTGGCTGGTAGGCTATCCTGCTACCAACTCTTAAGTAATTTGTTTTGACTGAAAGATCTAGAGAAGGTGATGGTGTGTTAGCCTTAGGTTTGATGTTTGAGTAATAGCTTTTGATGAAATCTTCTGTATGGTGTCTGAACCTGTAGATGTTTTAGGTGGCTGAAAACAAAGCTTTAAACTGTTGGTGGTTTTGTGTTTAGGGTTTTTTTTTTTTTTTTTTAATCTTTCTTTCAAAGCATCTCTTATTGTACCACATTCGTAATGATGATGCAAATATGGGGTTTTTTGAGTGCTAGATCTTTTGAAGCATCAGATGCTCTTTTGTCATTGAAGCAAGTTACAATAAAAGCATGTGTTTAGGCCAGTGGTGAATATGGGAGTGTGGAGATGGCCAATTAAACTTGTTTATAAAATTAAAAGTAGCGTTCAGAAATTCTTTTTCTGTTACTTATGCACCTCTTCTTCCCTCCTCATGGTTTCTTTAATTTTTGAGAAAAACACAACATGCTTCTTAGTTTTAGTTTTGAATAAATTTATATGGCTTGAAAAATGAATGTTGTCTGTAGATTATTCTTGCTTCTGAAGAACTGGCGCCCAGTTATCTGCTTGAATGTTTATTGAATTATTTTTTTCACAAAGCATCTCATGTGCAGCTTTCAGCCCTCCTAATGTCGCATTGATTTAATCTACTCACCCCCACTGACTTGAGGTTTTCTGCTCATATGTCTTTCTCTTTTTTTGCAACTGCTATGTAACATCTTGAAGTACACATCTTGTGTGTAGAGAAATGTTAGTTGAGCTGATCCATAGTGAATTATGATTATAGTCATGATATTGAAAGAAGGTATTAATTTAAGCTGCATGGGTGGTACTGTCCTGCTGTACTCAGATCTACTGATTTCTAGAGGCAGGATCTGTGCAGACAACAGGACAGCTGCCGGCATAGACAATTTGCCTGTAGGGCTTCTGGAGGATGCTGTCTTATTTGTTTTGACAGTAGGGGTCCTGTGGGCATTACTTGTAAGAGCAGTGGTGAATTTTAGAGAAGACTACTGATAGCTTTTATTTCCTCATAAGCATGACTTTCTAAAGAGAAATGGCTAAACTATGAAAAGTACTGTTCCCCCCCACCATATATATCCAAAGACTTTTACAAGTTCTTTGCCAAATGAGTCTTCAAAATATGCTAGCTTTATTTCAAAATACTCTGGTATGGATGGTGAAACTTCTAGAACCTTTTACTTTTAATCAAGTGTTTCCCTGTTCCGTGCTGTGAAAGAAACTGCACTGCAATACAAATGGGTTAGTTGCTCCGGAAAGATTGTGACCCTACCCTATCTACATCAGAGGCTATTCAAGTATGTTAAATACTGTGAACTTTTATAACTGTTGAACTATCTTGATGGTTGCTAGTGCTCCTAGTTTCCTTCTCTTCTGGGGTTTCTGTTATTTTGACTTTTCAGAAAACTTCAGAACTTCTATAGTAAGACTTGTGTTTTTAGCACATCTATGTGTAAGGTGAAATGAAAGGATCAGTGAAAGAAAGCTGAGCTCTGAGTCACACTTTGTTTTGGTGTAGGCCAACAACACAGTTTACAGCATGATCAGGTATAAATTCCATCACAGCAGCTCACGTGTTAGTTGGTAAAACTGACATAACTTAGGTCTGACTGAGACACTGAACTTAGACTTACTTTTGAGTCTCCATGTCAGCTTTGTCTCATGCTTATTTCTTGCATTGCTGGTAAGCCATGGTGTTTCCTGTCTGATTATTCAATCACACCTTGATAACTTTATTGCTCTTTTCACTTAACTTACTAAGTGCAGTTACGTTTTGTTGGTTCCAAAAAGGCACTTTTCTGGTCTATTTTGCTTTGCTGAACCTCTAAGTCCCATGGTAGTTTCTATCTTCCTTTACCATATCAGATTCAAGCTGCTATTCTTCACTTTCACCTGCTTGTGCTATGTAAATCATGGAATAATAGAATGGCCTGGCTTGGAAGGGACCTAAAGATCATCTGGTACCAAACCCCTGGCCATGAATGGGGCAGCCACAGCTTCTCTGTGCAACCTGATCCAGGGCCTCATAGTGAAGAAATATGCTCAGCATATATTACTCAGCATTTATTGCTTCTCATTCACCACTAAGATGTTGACTTGTTGCATCTGGCCTCGAATACTGGTTTCCGCTGAGATGTCTTCAGTTTATTTCCCCAGTCAGAGGCTGTGCACTCCTAGGCTGCTGCAGAAGTTTGAGAAGACCTTTGTGTGTTCAGCTAGCTGCTCTGTTATTCTTCCTGAAACTACTTTAATACTCTTGTTGCAAAGATCAAAGCAAACTTTACAAAGGTAACTCTGGTGTGTTACAGCTATCATGCTGTTTTGTGTCTCTGGTGTTTTTTGTCTTTTTTTTCCCCCCACTATTCTTTTCTTCCTTCTTCACTGTTTTTTATCGTAGATAGAATGTTACCCCTCTAGAGCAGCCTTCTGTGGGATTAGCATAGAGAGGTCTCAATCAATGACTTGAGCTCCCAAATGCTGTCATAATGTAAAGAAACTTCTAGAAAATTCAGATGTTGGCAGCTGAACCAAGCTCACAAGTTGCTGGTGATAGTGTAGTAAGCTTTGGTGTTTTCTTTGGGTGTAATGTGAGAGGAATGTACCTTAGCTAAATTTGTCAGTGTTTTAATGAAAAGTGGCTCAATAGTTGGCTGGGACTTTGCAATACTGCAGTGTCAGATAGCCAGTAATAGATAGACAGGAAATGTGTTTCTTTTGGATGAAACTCTGCAGATTTATACCAGGCAAAGTTCTGGTCCATTTAATAAAGCAAAAACTGGAGCAAAAGATCTTCTAGCTGAATCTAACTGAATTAGCCTCATATATTTCTCACAGCATAAAACCTCTGTTATTTTTAATAGATTTTCAGGCATAATTTTGTCTGGACACAGCGACATTGAGAGAGTTATACGTATGTTCTGAACTTTTATGTTTGAAATATTTTCTTTGTGACAATTGCATTGAGCTAAATTACCTACTTTCCTGAAGCAATAGGTTTTAAACTTTTAACTGTAAAAAATTCCTTCTAAAATGCTTTTTTTATAACATGTCATGATTATTTTTTCTTTAGCACTTACTGTAAATCAAAATAGTAGAGATGTAGAGGCTATACCTTTAAGTATAATATCTTAACGTTGCCCTTGCAGGTACATGATGCTGATTGATGGCAAGAATGAAGTTTATATGATTGATAGAGACAATTCAATTTTTCATGTAGCTAATCTGGAATTTCCATTTCGTAAAGATCTTCGCACACATCTAGCAAACACTCTTCTGGATGGGGTAAGGAGCATACTGCATAATTATTGTATCGGCGCTATTTGATTTTGTTCAGAAACAGGGCCAAGTTTTTAGGCTTGGATCAGTGAATCATGGGATTTCAGGAGTAATACAGATTCAGTCACTGGCTGAATGTGGGAGTCACACTTCATAAGTAATTTCTTATCTACAGAATAGCAGTGATGACTGCTCTGGGGGGAGCTGTTTGTCTTTGAAATAAATCAAGGTATTGAGATGACATTCTCTGAATATGAGATAAGGCTTGAAGAGAATCTAAAGAAATTATTGCAGAACTTCATCTCTTGTGTTACAGCTTTATATTTTGATGCAATAAACATGGTCAATTTGGTTCAGTTAATGTAAATATTTCTAAAATTTGATAAAATTTTCATTATCTTTCAATAGACTTCTATGAGTTGATGTCTTTTGTCACCTTTTTTTCATCTGAACTGAATTCTTGATGGATTTAGAAATGGCTTAGTTACATTTGTTTAAGACTAAAACATTTCTAAGTTGTCATGCTAATTAAGATTAAGTAAACTTGCTAATGAACTTTTTAAACTAATTGTAAGACAAGCTGTAAAACATCTATATTTGAAGGCTGGTTTGGAGTACTCTTTGTAAACTTTTCCGAACAGTAGTCACAAAAAGAGAATATTTCTTTCTTGACCTTCTTATTTCACTTAAGCAAAAGAACTTTATTAGCTCTTACACTAAATACCTGTCATCAGTAGATGGATGCAGTTTCCTATCATGTTTCAGTAGCATTGGAGGCTCTCTACATTGCTGTAACTCTTGCTTGCTGAGCTGCTGAATATCAGAGGTGATTTTTGATAGTGATCTTCTAAAACCTAATGCACCTTTCAGATATGGGAGACCGTATTGTCATTGTTAGCTTTCCGTCCTTTTTCAGGCCTTTGTTGTCAGTATCCTTCTTGAAATGTCACTTCTGTGAATGATCTGTCTTTCTCAACACGCATTTGCATGTGAAGCATGTATAAATTCAATCTGTGAGGATAATTATTGCAAGGAACAATGTACGGTCTCAGGGACAGAGAAGCAGATAATAGAGTATTTTCCACCTCCTCTGCTTCACTGAAAAATTGAGAGCATAATGCAAGAAATGCCATGTTGTCAGCTCAGAAGTGGTTGCACAAGCTGTCATGTCTAGTAGGAGCCTCTTCAGCCAGGCAGCTTCCTAATGACATACATAATGTTCTTAATGACATACATTAGGTTCCATACTGTTGAGCTAAAAAGCCTAGTACTATTTTTTTCCCCTGCTCTTTCTATGGCTCTTGAGAAAGTAATGACTTGTTAGTGTCCATATGGTGCGATCCTAGGTGTTCTTCAGGGAACCTACTGCTCTTCTTGGCATTTCAAAACATAATTTAGTAGGAGTGGCTAATATTTGCAGGGAGGAAGACAGGGATGCCCGTACATTGGGACACATGCATAAATGTGGCTGTGGGGTGTGGGAGAGGGGCTCTCATCTGATGTGTTGTGTTTCCCAGATTTACAGTTTAAGTCTCTTAAGAATAAATTAAGTTCTCCCAGATACCCATGACATGAACTATAAATTCACTTAATTTGTTGTTTTGTAAAATTTTGACTGTTATGGTGCATTTCAGTACTTCACTTTATTAGCATAAATGTAATCTTAATGTGTTTTTTCTCCCCTATACTGCTTCTTTTTTTCCATGAACAGTATTGGTGGAATGAAGTACCTCAAGACAAAACTAAAACATTTCAGTGGATAAATACTTTTCATAGTACAGGTTTCTGAATTTATTGAAATATGATGAGTTAAAAAAAAAAAAAAAGCTGTTGATGAAATATTTTTCTTTTCAATTGAAATTCCTTTCAACAAATTCGAGACTAAAATTTGCCTGTTATTTGAAGCATCAGAACAGCTTAACTTTGTAGTTCAATGTTTGTTTAATGTTGGTGCCAAATGATACTTTCCATGACTATTCCTTTACTCTTGGAATACATGATTTCTCTTTTTTAATTTTTAATCCATGGGAAGAAAAATTTGGCTTTTTTTTTGTGTTAGCCGATTTTGCAAATTAGTGCTGTAGGGCTGTTGAAGTTAATTCTTTAATTACAGGTTGAAGTAGTTCATACTTACTGCCCTTGAAGGAGCTTTCTCTCTGAAAAAAGAGTGAAAAAACAGAATGAGGTGGCCCAGTTGGCATTGCTTTATAGTAATCTTAAAAAGTATGAGCAAAAGGAAAGACAAAACAGAGGTACTGGTGCCATGCAGTAAAACAACTACTGGTGTTAAGAATACAAAAGATTAGGTAACTTTCCCTAACTTTATTTAGAATGACAGTATATATAAAACTTTCATAAAGGCAATTTCCATTGAATTCAGTGATCTATTAACTTGCTTTAAGGCTTCTGGTATAAGGCATTCATGTGGTTGTCTGTGGAGAATTTCAAATGCACTTATAGTTCACTTCAGGCTGAAATTACTTGGAAACAGTTCTTAGTATGATCGGTTATGTCTTGGGTGATGAGAGATCTTCTGCAGTACTCTGTGCTACCTGCAGCTCTTCAGCTGTGGTTGTTCTTCTGGCATGGAAGAAAGTTTTCGGCAAAGCTTATTAGGGCTAATTTGAATATTATCAACAAGTGACTAATGTAATACGAAGTATTCCTTTAGAAGCCAAGTATTTTGCATCCATACTGCTATCTGAGAGGATGCATAGATTTTTATTCAAGTGTCTTGGCTGTTGTGCAAGAAAACTAATTACTTATTTGCAGGAACTTTCTTGGCATTCTGCTTAGCTTTGGAACAGTTGAGTAGAAAATACAGATGCATTCTTGGGCTTGAAATACTTTTTACAATTTTAATACAGTTTTGTAGATATTTTATTTAACTTATGTATGAAATATTGTTCACCGGTGAAGACTTGGGCCAAGGACTCCAAAAGTGGAGAGCGAGATTGAGATTGATTTATGTATATGTTTATGTATAGGTATAGATCTCACTTACTTCTAAGCTCTCTCAGAAATGGCATAACTCTCAACTTCTTGAGTTTGCAAAGGCTGGTACTTTGTGCAAAATAGTTTTGGTGTGTTTTTGTATGGTTTTTTTTTAAAAGACAACAATGGACAGATGTGTGGTTACATCTGATTCCATAGTCTGTGTTGACAAAAAATACATTCTGCGAATGGCTCATAAAATGAGATCCTTTGCTTTGTGATTAAATTTTGGATTATTTTAAGTCCAAGTTGCTTGCTAGATATGTGATTTAATGGGGGAAAAGAAGTCCATGAGCTGTCAATCCAGTGTTGTTCTTTTGGTGCTTGTCCAGCTAAAAGCTCTAATGCTGCAAGACTATGCCCTGCAGCACCAGAAGATTAAGAAAAGGAGATTAACACCAGCACAGTTTTACCAGATTACATTGAAGGAACCGGCCATTGGATCTTGTTCTGCAAGCCTACAGGTTAAGATAATTCCTAAACTAGCAGCTGATGGACAAGTGGTAAAGATCATACTTACAAGCAGTGGTAGTTTTAAAACACACAATAGTGGCTGTACTTTTGCGTGGCGTATATAAAAGGAAACGCATGGATGCAGATGTATCTTACGGATACTTTTGTGTTCTCATGTCATGTGAGTCTGGGTTTAAACTTTTAGTTATATAAAATTTGGTTTAAATATAGCCTATAGTATCACGTTATTTCTCAGATTAGAATGAGTGAGTTTGAGGGTGATGAGTTTTCAACTACTACATTTTCCCAGCAGCCTCTAAACTCGCTTCTGAGGTCTGTTCCCTGAGGTATTTTTCAATTCTCATAATTTCAAGGAAGATTCTGAAGTCAGACTGTTAAATACTGACGAGTTTAGAGTATTTCTAATCTAAATTGGTTTTTTGACTACTTTACAGCTTTTGGCATAACTAATGGAGCAGTGAATGTTGTCATGATGGAGATGAGCAGCGCAGGAATTTGTCATCTCTACTTCTAAGGCATATTGTGCTATTGTTTATTTGCTCTGGTAGCTGGGATTTCAGTCAGGATATGAAAAGAGAACGAGAGGCAGGAGAGGAAGAAAAGAAGTGAGGATGTGAGAGAAGTGGCTAGTTTGACCAGGGATAGACTCAAAATGATTTATATGTGTCTGAAGAGGAGAAAACAGGTTTCTTGCTTTACAAAATAAATTCTGCATTAAAACTGAGAAGATTTAAAATCATTCTTGATCCTTTTGGCTGTATTATGCAATTCTTCTAAAACTGAATATCCAGAGATTCAGGTTTTGAAAAGTAGGCATAAAATCTTGTAATACCAGCCATTGAAATGTTTTCAGGGTTTTGCATACAAATGCTAGCTTTGCATCAAGGCTGAAGCTCTGAATATGCATGCTGAGGAAATGAGTCCTTAAACCTTAAATATATGTTCAATTAAATCATAAAATCATAGTATGGTTTGGCAGTGTTTCAAAGTTGTCCCTGAAAAAGATCTACAAGTTGGTTGATTGTTACCATTTTCAGTCATGACTAATTTAGGTGAAACTAAATATTCTTTATTAGTGTATCAACTAATAAGCTATGTCTATTCATATCACAGGAACCTTGAATTACAGATGTAAGCACCAGCATATATGATGTATGCATTTTTGTATGTACCATCAAGTTCAGGAAACACTTTTTGTTTTGGATGTTGATCGTTAGTAGCTTTCTTCCAGCTGATGCATTGTCAAGATGGTTTACTGGTGTATATTGAATGTTAAGTAATTTCATGTGATACAGATAGTATCTGTGATATTTCCATTTGAAGGAACACTGATGTTTTGTCACAATGCAACATTCAAGCGAATTGCAGTTGTCACTACCGCCTAAGATGCCTTTAACATGAAAAGATCCAACTGAGCATTGGATGTTAATGCTTGTTATTTAATTCCTTGCTGTTTGTACTTCTTACTCTAGGTGAGATTTCCAAAAATGCTTGGTTAGGATCACAGTTCTTACTGGGGTTTCTGAAAACTCATTATTCACTCAATAAAGCTAGTAATTTTGAGAGCTGTAGGGAAACTAATGTATAAATGTTGCAGACCAGAATGTGGAGCCGTAGTATAACTTTTCTGGCTTCTTATTGAAAGCTTCATGAGAGAAATTTAAGATAATAATAATATTTTTCTAATCTTGACCTATTATGAAATCTTTTTTGTAATAAAGATGTGGTCAATGTTTGTTTGCATCACACTTACAGGTATGTGCACAATAAATGTGTTGACATTCTTTTGTACTCATGAAATAAATGTTAATGTCATCTCTTTTCTTTTAAGGAAATGATCATCGACAAGGTTAATGGACAGGTTGTCCCTCGGTACTTGATATATGACATTATTAAGTTTAATGTAAGTACTTTGTTTCATTGCTTTTATCATTAGTTTTTGATTCTCATTGCTGTTTTAATCTTATTCGTATAAGTTAAAGCTTCAGAATAAACTTAAACACAGAAAGTGTTCCGGTATTTTGTAACTCGATAACAAGCAATGCATAAGAATTAAGATTGAAAGCAGTCTTATAATAGATGTTGATTTATTTTCACCTGCTCAAGAAAAGATGGCAGTTTGAAACAGTCCACTAAACAGTTGGAAAATCTCCCATTTCTAGAGAGTGTTGGAACTATGTAGGCAGTGAAATGGAGAGGGGATGGATAAGTCAGCCGCTGAGTGGTGTATTTGTTACCAGAGCATCACAGTGCTCCTTGTTAGGCTGTTCCACCACATCTTTCTCAGTTTTTAATTTGAAACCAGGCAAGTGGTCCTCTTTACTCCTCAACAGCAGGCTCTCCTGTTTACACTGGCTGTAGGGCAAGTATGTAATAAAAAATGTATTGTTGAAGCTTGTGGAGGAGGAAGCAGCCTTTGTTGATGCAAAAGTGAGCTGTTAAGCAGTAGAGAAAATAGGAAACCTTTTTTTCTTTAAGGCAGCTTTCAAACATGGTAATGGTTGGAACGTCACCAAAGGGCTCGTGTGTGTTACCTTTTACAGATATATTTAAAAAAAAAATCTTGTATTATTTTTCCCCCAAAAAGTCATGATACATGAAGAATTTGAAGTTAGTCAGGGGGTCTCATGTCAGAGTCTCCTCCTGAAGCTTATTTGAAAAACTAACCTTGACAACGTGTTCCACTTGTTAGCTCATATTATGACATACATTTTCTAGTGATTTCTCTGCTATATCCAGAGAAAAGAAAACGTCCTTTAGGAAGGAAAAGCAAAATTATTGTTTCAGTGCTCGTAACAGGATGAACAGTATTAGTAAACCACAGTGCAATTCAGACTTCCTAAACTACTGTTGACTCTTCCAGACTTGAGTAAGGTATTACTTAGCTCAAGTAGGCCACTCAGTGTAAGTGGGACTTGCAAATGTAGGCATGGTTCTAGTCATAGAATCGTAGAATCATAGAATAGTT
>NW_009936715.1:0-471 GCF_000696875.1 Nestor notabilis
GCTCCGCCTGCGCGGCCCCGGGAGCGGCGCGGTGGCAGCGCACTGCTCCCCAGCACAGCCGCATGTGCGCACACGTACCGCACCGCTCTACACATGGCTGTATGTACACACGTACACAGCGCGCAGGCGGTGCTCCGTGGGGATGCCCGCGCCGGCGTGCCTGTATTTACTACATGTGTTTAAAGGGCAGCTGAAGGGGCGAGGAGGAAATCCCCCTCTGCTCCGGCAGGCCTGCGGGCTTCCGTGCAGCAACGCGCAGCTGAAGAGAAAGGTGTTTCAGAGGCCGCTGGAGGGTTGCCAAGCTCTCAGAGGTTTTTGTGTCAAAATTACTGTTGGACTCCTTGAGGTTTATGTGAGGTGAGATGTAGAGGAGGCTCAGTGCTGGGCAAGCAAGCTAAGCAGACCTGCAGGCAGGCAGGAGGGCAGAATTCCCTTTCCCAGTACCCTCTGAGCAGCCCTTCCACAGATCAT
>NW_009936715.1:495-31849 GCF_000696875.1 Nestor notabilis
ACCCTGTGCTTTTCTGTTCGCTATCATGCGGCTGATCCCAATTCTGCCTCTCCTTACAATTTTACAAGGAATGTTTTCCTCCATGTCAAGAATAAAACAGAAAACACCCACAAAAACAAAGAGCAGGAGCAGGTTTCCCTGTCCACCGTCCTGGACTTCATTGGTGAACTAGAGGTTGGCCACTGGGGCCTGATGCCTGGCCACCCTGAAGGGACGCTTGCACTAAGAGCTGGTGGCAGCACTCAGGAACTCAGCATGCTGAAGCTGAAGAAGTTATCTGGGGTGAGCCATGGAGGAAAGTCTAAATGAGTTTTGCTACAGTCACAATAAAGGTGTTGCATTGCCACAAATGACTTGATCTGGCAATGCAGTGGCCAGAGCTTGTGCTATACCATCCTATCCCATAAACTGTAAAAATGCAGCTTTGGAAGAAGAACTCCCCTCCCCATCTGGTGCCAAGTGCTGTACCAGGATGTGATAAAAATGACTCTGCCTTCAAGAGCTGACACCGTGTTCCTGGAGCTGCCATGGAGAAGTAAGCAAAGGGGTGACCGAGCACAACAGCAACAATGACGCATGGTTTCAGGGACAGCCTGTCAGCACAGCAGACCTACAGACCAAGGTGGGTAATTGAGGTAATATTATCTTAAGCAGATATTCATATTTGCTTATGTCTACTCAATTAGAAATTCCTCATGGGCACGGCAGTGGAGGTAGGTCTTTAGAAATACATGAAGGGGAGCAAGGCTGCAGCTAAGGCTCAGGCTGGGTATATTGTGCAAAAGGAGATGTGGGAGGGACATAACAAAGGAACCTGCATGAGAAGCACATGAGCTGGATGAAGGCCAGTGTTGCTGGCAGGGCTAAAGGGATCGAATTAACACACAGGATATAGGAGCAGCAATTATAGCTATTAAAAATGGAGGACATCGGCTTGAATGTGAGATGGACAGGGTGCTAGTGAAAAGGGTTTTGTTTGTGGTTGCAGAAGTGGGTTTTTTTAAGTGAATGAAATGGATACATTTGTGGGTATACACATGAAGTGCTCCGTGTCTTTTTCATTGCTTTTTTCTTTTTCTTTTTTTTTTTTCTTCTCATCATTGGGCTGCATGTAAATTAAGTAAATGACTATAGAAGTAGTAATAAAAAATTCCAGTGAGGTATAACAGCTCGCTCACTAGCAAACAGTATTGGACTCTCCTTAGGAATCCCTGAGTGGTTTGTGTTCAGACCTCTAGAGCTGGCAGTGGTGGTAAGCACAGACACTGTTATTCTGGTGCATAATACTGTCTGTCTTTTTTTCCCATGATTTCTTATCTCCTTCTCCCCCAAAATGGCTTCTTTGTGACAATAGGTCATGATTATCTGCTTGTGAAAGGGGATTTTATTCCAGGGTAAAAACTGGACCTCTTATCTTCATTCTTGTGGTTCTTAGAAGAGTTATAGCAAAACACAGGGACTTTAAATGTTTGGGTAACTGCATGAAATGCAGACAAGTAGGGGCATCTCAGAATTAGTGGAAGTATAGTTTCTTTAGAAAAAGCTGTTCTTTGTTCTTTCACAGTCTTTCCCTTTCTGATGTCAGTTCTCTGACCTGACTTGCTCATTGAAAGAAAGGCAGTCATCAAAGGAACAGTTGTCAGGACCATGGCTCTGCAAGAAAACTAGAGGTACTGACAATGTCAGTTTTAACAGCAAGTGGGCTTCTCATTAAAAGATGTGTAAAGTCATAGAAAGTAAGGTCATATGGAGGGTCTGAAACTCCTCACACAGCCGTAAGTGGCAGGGTCAGGCCCACATATCAAGATTAATTCCTGTGTTGTGAGTTCCATTGTGGTGCAACTGTTTACACATTTGGACTTCTGCACTTAGATCTTTGTTTTTCCACTGATTTCCTCTTAAGCAGTCAGTGTGACTTGGCCACTTAGAGACGAGTTAAGAGTGAATCTGAGAACCACAGTTAGTTCTTAGGTTGACTTGCTGCCTTGCTGTGGACAAGATATAGCTGTACTGTTTCATTTTCTTCTTTGCAAAATACTAGCATTTCTCTCATTAAGAGTGGTTTGTCAGTACAGGACAACACTGGCTGGTTCTAGCTGTATGAATAGTACATATAGAGGTATGCTAATGACTTCACCCTTGTGACTTTTAAAGAAGACAGGAAAAGATGAACAGTGCCAACAATTCATGTCAGTGGAAAACAAAATGTCCCAGGAAACACAGCAGAAAAATCCTAACCTCTGAAGTGATCAGCTGAAACCTGGTATATTTAAAATGGTTGCCTCTGGTAGAGGTACAGCTCTGCATCACCTGAACATGTCAGCAAAAAGCTACACCTGCTTCAGAGGAACCTACTCAATCTGCAGCATATTCCAATTAAAAATGATTTTTTTCCAAAGACATTGGAAGTTTGGTAAAGTATCATGAACTTCTGCTTTTGTTGCTTACCCGATAAAAGGGTGCAGGACATTTTACAATCACAAACCCACTGTGTCTCAGCATATCCACACAAAGGAGTTTATTCTCAGTGTTTATATCCAGGTTGTGTAAGGCGAAATTCCCCTTGGACATCGGCATGTGTAGTAATTGAAAGTATGCAGTAGGTGTAGAAACTCAGTATTTGAAGGTATTTGAAGTCTGAAGATGCAAAGTTCAGTGAGAATGTTGAAGCTGTGGGTCTGTACCATTAGCTCACTGTCAGACCATCTCTGATACAGCCCATGTTGATCTTGCGTCTGATTTATGCCACCTCTTTGTCGGACCATTAATCACTTTATTTCTAAGCCTGGATGCTCGTAGTTAAATATGTTGACATGGAATACTAAGGAAAGCTTCATGTGCATAATCAAGTACTGTCATAAAATATTTGATTAAACATTGCAACTTCTGTTTTGGTCTTCTTGCACATAGAGACTGTAGTGCTGTGACACAAGTCATTTCAGAGCTTGCAATGAAAGACATTTTTCCTCAGTCACAGTCTTTAACATGTGCAAGCTTAAGTGGCCACTTCTCATCTTTTTCAGTCCTTACCTGCTGTCATCCTGCACATTGCACAAGAACAGTTTCCTAGACCATGGGTAGTAAGCATAGGCTTTTGGGGCAGGTTGCTCTGCCTGTGCTCAAAGCTTACTGGAAACTGCATTAGGATGATGCTCAAGGTAATATTCCTCACAATATGGATTATTAACCATGGCTCAGTGCTGTATGCAACGCCTACAGTGCAGCTACATGGCTCTTCATGTGCGCACTCCCCAGGGAGGACTTCACTGCTGCTTCTAATGCCAAGAGGCTCTACTTGATGTGTTATCATCTGCCAGTAATGGTACTGCAGTTGATATTGATGGGCAAACTACTGGTCTCAGTAAAGTCAATAGCACTTATATCAGTGATTTCCCAAGTCTTACATTGCAGCCAAATCCAGGCGTCTCTAATACAAAAAGCAATCCAGTGGTCACTCAAGAAGCAAACTGCAGACTGAAGCAGACATCCATTGATTTCACGTCTACTTCCAAAAAAGGGCTGGAACAAATAAGTTTGATTAAGAATACTTTTCTTTTTTCATAACAAATTGTGTGAACATTGCTGGACCGTTTTGTTGCAGCTTGAGGCAGACGGCAAGCTTGGAATATTTTAGTCTGGTAGTTAAAATTTTGGCAAAATATTGAAAGTCTTAGCAGTTTTAACTGTAGATGTTTCTACCAGCTCTCCCTTGCAAAATGCTCAGCTAGACAAATATTTTGGTTAGGCAGGACACAGCAGAATGAAAGAGATGTTCTTC
Source organism: Nestor notabilis (assembly GCF_000696875.1). Taxonomy (NCBI): domain Eukaryota; kingdom Metazoa; phylum Chordata; class Aves; order Psittaciformes; family Psittacidae; genus Nestor; species Nestor notabilis. The sequence goes on from NW_009936715.1 coordinate 4,274, forward strand.
TTGAAGCTTTCTTTTGCTTTTTAGTAGATTATTTTCACAAGATGGTTTATTTTCCACACCTGTAAATACCATCATGTTCGAGGTGATTCTTGGTCCCAATCATTTGTGTCAGCTGTGGTATCTTTGTGTTGCAGAGATGTATCCCATCAAATGCTTTGATTTAAAAAAGCTTATTAAAAAGTTATTAAACACTAACTCTCTTGACAAGCAAAATTTCTTCCAGTATCAGATCCTTGATTAATTGTTAAATAATCTATGATAATTTTTCAGAAAGAATGATAGCTTCTTCCTCCGCTTTTTAGGAAGTAGCACACACAAAGATGCACAAATAGGAATGAGTGGGAACAAAGGCAATGTTTTTCATCTGCCTACAATATGATATTAGTGACAGACAGTACAATTATTATTTTTGAGTTCTTATTAAAAGGAATATTGCTACTCAAAAGTGTGATGGTAAATCAATTCAGGATACTAGTCTCCTTGTTGTATTGGGATATGATTATCTTCAGGCTTGTGCTCCAGGTCTTCTGAATGCAGCAGGGCAGAAGTATGGGGCTGGTGAAGAGTTCCTCCAGAAGCTGGATAATGCAGCAGGGAGAAAAACAGAGCTTTCAGGATCATGCCGCTAAGAAGATGGTGGTTTTCCTTCGGATGCTGGAAGAAATGTGTTGAGTTTCTTTGCCCAGTTTAATGACAAGAAAATAAATTTAGCATTGAACAATATTTTTGAATCTTTCAAGGCACCAGTATCTCCACCTTCCAAAAAATTGCATCAGTATCAAAATATCATAGTGCTATTAAGCCTTTCAGACAAGGAGCCAGACAAGTTAGCTTTTATGTTTGTGAGACAAGAATCTCTGGCCTTCTTCAGCATCCCCATCTACTCTAACCTGAATAGGGGCAGCATTTGTTGCTGCCACTTTTATAAGCTAGAGGCAACAGCCCGAGGTAGCCCTGGGGCTCCCTTCTCACTTTTGAGAGATCATTTCTCGTTATTGCCTTAAGAAGAGCAAAGCCCTACTGACCCCAAACACGTATGAGAGAGAGCATTTGACCTCCAATCTCTCCCTCCCTGTATTTACACATTGCTGATGAGACTAAGGTTGCCTGCTGAGCTCAAACCTGCTTGTACTCCCCCGTCTCTGGTTACTGAGTATGTCCCTGCAGTGGCGCAAATCAAGTTGACTTTTGTCACGTGAGCTGAAAGGGGTTTGTCATTGCCTGCAGGTAAATCATAGGAGTATCAACACAACCACAGCTGGAACAACAGTATTCAGTATTGTAAATGTTATACAGAAAGGCAAACAGACTACATAAAACCTGCGCACTGCAAGTCATAGAGGAAAACTTATTAATCAGTTGTAACAAATCTGTGCTCACTCAGAAGTACTCAGCTGTAATTATTAATGCAAAAAGCAAGGATTTTTCAGTTTAAGATTTTTCAGTCTAAAAATTTCAACCCTAAAAGAAGACAAAACAGTCCAACCCATGCATCATCCTGTGTGATTTTTAGGTTAGTGATTGACTGTCCTTTGTTTTCAGTCCCATCGATTCAACACCCATACTTGTTATTGCCTTATAACAAGAGGTAAATTCACCTTCCATAAATTTAAATGGGAAATTCAGAGATGCTCTCTAGCATTAGTTTTTGCCATAGTCCTTCAATGTAAACAGCGAAGTCTAGAGACTCCTCAGTTTGTGGGGTTTATGTTTTTACCATGGATTATGAAACACAGCTCTTGCAGTGGAAGATCCCTTCCAGCCATATATAAACATTTTGTGAGTCTGCTTCTCCATATTTTCCTTTAGATCTTCTAGGAAAAGTAACTTGACTTTAGCATTACCCTGTATACCCCTTCTACAGACATACCTTCTATTCTTCCTTTTCCAGGGTTCAGATTATTTTCTTTCTTTACTGTTCCTTGAGAAATTGTTGCATGATGTCATGATCTTACTAAAGTGCAGTTAAGCATTTAGATGTCATCTGAGTCTGTGTATGCATTTGTACAATGCAAGTCCTAGCACACGCAGAGTGCCCAGAGGCTTCTCATGCTGCCTCAACATCAGAGATTTCCCTTGAAAGCAGCAATGTGTGTAATGAGACCATGATTCTGGAAAGAATAGCGCATAAACAAAAAAAACACATCTGCAAAATGTCTGAATATCCTTGATATTTCAATTCTGCTGCTGCTTGTCACACTTTTGCAATAGTATCATTGCAAAAGGTCAGTGACGTCAGGTGGACTCGCCTGTCTTCCCTGCCCACCCGAGGAAGCAGTACAAGCCCACTGGGAGCCAGCTAAATGTGTTTTGTATGACAGTGAGTACATGTTGCTCACTTCACCTGGCAGTCAGCAACAAGGTGGAAGGCTATCTGCTGGTGAAAAGAACGGGTGGGAAGGACAGTGCAGGGCACCTGTATGCCAGAGGAGCCCAAGTATATTAATGCCACCCACTGCTGAGCCATCTGCAGGTTATTATGCATGATAGTGACTTGATGGACAGTGAGTTATTAGAAAGGAGTCACACCACATCCACTGCGTGGGCTTAAGCACATCTCCTGCTATGCAGTTATTTATCTCTTCACCTTACTTTCAGCATTTGCTTTTAATTCATATACTGGCAGTGACACATGGAAGGAGTCCACAAATGCATAAGATAGCAGCTGGTTGAGCCCCAAAGGAACTGTCAAAGCTATAAATCTGAAGAGCAGACAGCAAAGCAACCACACTTTGGTAGGTACAAGGCAGGCTGGCCACTTGAATGCTTATATACGTGCTTACTGCAGGACACGTTCCTTACTCAAACAGCAAGAAGGTGACATCAGTGCAATGCCAATGGCAGGGTCATTCCTTAGAGACCAGTGAGGTGCAGGTTACAGGAGGTGCCTTTTGAGGGACTTCTTTGACATGAACGTAGAATAGCCAGCCAGTGGGTATCCTGCATGCACTGGGCTTGCACAAGGAAACTGCGGTTACCCACCTGCTCCCTCCTTTTGACATGAATAGTTGCCACATCCTCTTCTTAAATAATTAAGCTGCAGCTAAATAATTCAGAGTGATTTGTCTGTTGTCTGGTGTTGAGCAGGGGTTGGGTCTCTGCAGCACCAGACGACGGTGTGATGTTCTTGCTAACTCCAAGGGTAACTTTCTTACTGGGTGGCCACCAACGGCTTTTTTGCTCTCTTCTCTATGTTAATACTGGCCTTAACCCTGTATCTGGAGGTGTCTGTAACCAACCTTGCCACAGAAGCAGTCTCTGTCATCAGACCAGTGAAGAAAGGACATTCTTCAAAAGTCACCTGGACAACAAGCTACATCAGAAAAAAAATCAGTCATGCAATAGGGATTTCTCCTTGGGCTGTGTACCAGTATTTTATCCCCTCACCCTGAAGAGCTGACAGTGGGTGGGCTTGAAGGAGCTAGAGAGAGCTTGCAGCCAGGAGGAGCTGAGAGCCAGAGGAAGGTTCTCACTTCTCTCAGGTACGAATCTGCCATGAGAGGCACATCTCCAGCCGTCACCCACACCGTCGCCCGGGTGGGGTATGCTTCCCCTGCACTTGGAGTACAATACCTTTTTCTGCTTGCCAGCTTGACCCCAGGTTGAACGGAGGAGGCGAGGCTGCTTGAACTGAAAGCTCAGCATTTCCAGCATCAGAATATATTCAAAACAGTAAAAAAATATAGTGTTTCTGTTTCCTTTTTTCTCAATCTCCACTCCTCCTCACTTTCCTTCCCACCACCTGTTACTACTGCTGTTTCCCACTCCAGACCACCCACCACAAGCCTTCCCCCTGTTCTAATGGCCCAGCAAAGGAAGGGACTCTGCCTGTGGAGCAGTAAGTCTGCCCCAGCAGCACAAAGGGATTTGCAGCAGCAAAGCCAAGGTACTCGCTGGCTACCTTGCTTCTCCAAGCACTGCCAGGAGCAGAGGAGATGTGTACCAAGTCACCTAGCCTTGCAGAAGCTGGAGACAGAATGCCGGAGATGGTAGGCAAGCAGTTTTGAGCAAAGGAAGTCAAATAAATTACTGATGCAATTTCACGAGTTTCACCAACTCTTCCAAGGATGGATTTGACCCAAGGAAGCAGCGGGATTGTGGCACATGTAAAAGTCAAACTCTGGGAACCACAGTCCCATTCCCTACAACCCACGCTGACAATACCGTGCACACACGAGGACGCCACCATTGCTCATCTTCAGTTCTCTAACTCTGTAGTAACACTCCTCAGACTAAAACCTTAATGACTGCTTGCCAAGTTCTTGTAATCACACCAAATTTCATAATTTAAACATGTTTTGAAGCTCCAGAGAAAAAAAAATGTACATCAGTGGGAAACAACCATCTGGAAAGCTTTGGAGTCTTTCTTTGCTCATTTGTTTGTTTGTGATTCAGTCATTCCAGTACTGTAAGTGTAATTCAGTTATTTAATGTTAAAGTTTTTAGGTTACAACATGAGTTTTAACTAATAGATGAAGGCCCAGCTCATGCAGGGATAATTCACCACTAGGAAAGGTCAATGGTTCCCTAATGATGAGTGAGGTTTCTGGCTATGCCAGAGTACAATCCTTACTGTTACAACCTGTTGCTTCTTCCTAATGCCCTTTGCACAACACCTTCTTATAATGTCATTTTAATCCTGCCTCCCCAGTTGTAAGCAGGGTGTAGGGTCTTTAGTTTAGGGTATAAAAGAAGAGACAGAAGCAGCCTAATAACCCATAAGCTATTGAAAATATTATTGGTCAAATCATTAAACAAACAAGCTAGTGATACAAAATGCCTTCTAAAACATCCTTTGGAATATACCATGTACCCAGCCCAGGTTCACTGTACATTATGTACCAGCTCTGCTATCATGCAAAATCAAAACTGCTTTAAGTGATGAGGTTATTCCTTCCATGTTCACACCTTTATTTAAATTATTTATCCTTCTTGACATGAATTTATGCACCACATTATTCCCGTCTTGATATGAGTCTATGGATGTTGCATAATTCTGTTTAAAATGAAATTTGAGTGAAAAATAGATTTATAGAGGATGCTTTGCTCTCAAAAAACTCTATTTTTTTTTCCCACATAGCCTTGCACACTTCACACACTCCTGTTCACACTGTGGGGAAAACATCATTGTCAGTCCTGCCAACATCAGAAGTGGTGGACAAAGCCCTAAGTGAGATACCAGAAGAAGCTGTAATGTGGTTGCTTCTCAGTGCTGCTCTTTGTTAGATAAAAATCACAAGACTATCCTTATCATATTGATATTTGTCTAACAGCAGTGGCACTTTTAGAAGTAAAACACAACTTGGATGTTCCTTATGGGGTGTCTTACTGTTACCTTAACCAGAAGGACAAGCTGATGCTACTCTTCATATCTGATGCTGCTTCAAAGAGGCTCCTCCCCACCATTAATGAAAAGAAAAAGACAAAAAGACAGAGGCAATTGAAGAAAATTTGCTCCCTATTCAGTCCAGCTGTCCCTGCACTGTATGACTGCTGCTCGAGGGGTCAGGAGAAGGCTCTGTCCGCTGTAAGTCCTTGCACTCAGTACTTGGAGACAGTACAAACATTCTGCACCTCTCTGCCCAAAGCAGGAGGCCATACAGGAAATGAGGGAAGGTGGAGAAAAAGAGAATTAAAATCCCTCTTCCTTTCATCAGACAGATAACCTATGAATTCATCCTGTACCTCACAGAGATGGCAAGAGCCAGCTAGAGTCAGGCTCCAGCTCATCATTTCCAATTCAACCACCTGTCTTTCTAGCCTAAGGAAAGCTTTAATACCAGGCTAAACCTTTCTCTTACTGCTCTCCATAACTAGGGTGGTCTCTTGTCCTAATTCTGGCCCTGTGCCATCTTTTTCTGGCCAGTAGTGGGTTTGGGTTTTTCTGTTTGTTACTTTTGTTTAGTTGTTTAGTGAGAATAATGTCAGGAGAATTGAACACAAAGTAGAGGAGGGAAGAGAGTATCAAGTGAGCTATGATAGCAAAGATTACTTTTGTGGGAAGGAAAGTAGCACAAGCAGAGGAATGGAAGGACACAGAAGAAACAATAATGACAAGAAAGAAAGAAGGCACAGTAAAAGATTAGAGATGGCAAAAATGTATAACCCCAAAGCAAAATAACCTGCTATAAGGAAAAAAACCCACTGGACTGCAGGAGCAAAATGAAAAGGAAGTCCAAAGAATTCCACAATTTTATTCCTAAATCAACCAAGAGGCCACTAAAATGTCAAATACAGAACAAAATTGACTATTCCTTTAAATGACAAGATATCTGACCTTGGAGGAGATGGCAGCAGTTTTCAGGGCTTTTTTTTTTCCCCAGCCATATCTCAGGCAAAAACTGTAGGCGTTGAGTAAATTTTTAATTGAGAGCATAAATGATTTACGTGTTCACAGCAGTGTATCCCTCCTCCCTCTGGTGAAAATCCACCAGTGAAACTTTCAGCAAGTAAGTCTTGATTTCCAGTGTCATTGTTGTAAAGAAAGGCTACTCCTCTGCTTTCTACATTGGTTTGTGCCCACTGTCAAGCAAAGCTCCAATCGAGAAATCTCTCTTTGAAAATGTATTTTAGGGGAACACAGCAACCTAATCAAAATAGCTGTTTATAGCCTTAGGAGGCAAAAAAACAACTGTTAACATTTGGATGATTCTACAATTAACATTTGTATGATCTTACATCTTAATGTGAATTTATTTGAATGCTATTGGGTGCTGCATAATAAAGAGCTGGTTACTAAACTTAGCAGCACTTCATGTAGATTAGACATTATAATTGATGCTTACAGAACAGGACCCAGAGAAATTAATTTTATGTTGCTCCAATTTCAGTGGTTTAAATTAAAGAGTTACACAAAGGCCCTTTAAACCATGGAGGGGGGAGAAAAAAGTGCATGTATTCATGGATGGTCACTGTCGTGTTTATTTGTTCTCTGGAAGGGAGTGGATCTGTTGTTACTCCTGCCCTGGGTGAGCTCTGCCTGGTTTAGTGCCCTGTGCTGCAGTCTCTCTGCATCAGACTTCAGCTTCCTGCAGCAGCCCTGGGCTCAGGCACTTTCCCTGTATATACACCAACAGCACCTCAGCCTTGAACTACTCCTGGGTCCCAAACAAAACTAGAACGATAATGCTCACAATGGGTTTTTTTTTTTAAATCCTGTAATCATCTTTTCCCAGTCTTAAGGTCTTGGTCATGGGTTTCAGCTCACAATTCAGGAGCAACAGCAAGAGAGGTTTTTGACCAGAGCAGCATGGGGACTTGCCCACACAGCATTCCTCCTGCAGCTGGCCTACCTAGACAAAGAAACAACCCCAAATCCTCATGTACCAGTACAAATTCCTTTGTTTCCCTTCTCTCCCTGTCTCTACTTCTCTTCATGCTTCATTCATCTTGTCTAGGGAGTCCAAATCTCTGCTAATATCTCCTATTAGTCCAGGCTTTAGCAATATTCAAGTCAAAGGTCCGTCTCCATGCACAAAGTTCAGAAGAGGTGGGCTTTATCAAGAACAGAAATACTCTCGTTTCTTTCTTCAGAGCCTGCTCACGTACCACAAGCCTTTAGGGGCCAGCCTGGATAGATCCACTGGCACCACACTATGCTTTCAGCAGAAGAGAATGCCAGAGATACAAGGTGCAGATAATTCACACTAGTCAGTCTGGAACTTTATATATTGGGATAGATAACCCAAATCATCCTGATATTATACTGTACATGGGAGATAATTTACTGTATAGATGCCAGACCTAAGGCCAAGATTCATACCTCCAGAGCCAGGAATGTAATTCTTCTGCAGCTGATCAATGAAAGCCTGAAGTAGATGGAACAGCTCCAGGATTGTATCAAGGTATGAAGCTGTTAGCCTGTGCACAGCCTGCAGCCTTGGGCATCTACTTCCCAGGCAGGTGCCAAAAGCACTGGCTCCTGGAGGTGCTCTTGTTCACTGTCCCAGCAAAGTCAGGAACAGGTTCTGCACACTCCAATGTAATTTACATGGTTAGGGAGCTCCCTAAGGAGATCGACTCCTTCCTAGGCAGTGAATGGGTGTAAATCGGAGCTCCCAGCTAGCATTGGAAGGCAAAGCGGTACTACCACAGCATGGATTAACGGAACAACTTGGGTAAAGGAACAACTGACCCCAGAAGAAGACTTTTGAGTTGTGCTGGGTTCACTCTAATGTATTCCACCTACTGTGAAAAACCTCATCCTTCTGTAAAAGAATATTACATTCCCTGTAAAGGAATATTACAGAAGACTTTTTATATGTCTATAGGGAAGGAAGCCCTTGAATCTAGAACTGAACTGCAGCACAAATGATCCTCTGTCATCACCATCAATGAGCACTGATAATGCCAGTCTGAAATCCTGTCCTAGCTGTTCCTAGTTAAGCTGACTCATTCCAGGCACTCCAATATAAAATGGTATTTATCAGGAAAGCCGTTAAAGCAGGAACTCCATCAATGTTTGATGAAAGCAAGGAATAGATTGGATTTTTTGTGCGTGTGGAATCCCTAGTTAAATATTGGCAGAAAAGGGAGGTAAAATAACAACAGGCAGGGGAAAGCCTGTAATCAGACCTCATTAATACTGTGGTTAATTGATTTTCCACTTAGATTCCAAGGAACAACAGGAAGCTTTCTTTAAGGTGGATAATAGAGTATCACCCATTGGAGAGGCAGAGGAAAGGAAATACTCTATAAAAAATACCAACTTTTACACTTTTGAGAACTTTGACCATTTGCTTAGGAAGTTACTGTGCAACTGAGTGGTGCAGCTTTCAGAGACTAGTTTAAGCCTTAAAAAGATATTCCCTCCGCAACTTTACATGATAAATAAATAAATATATATATATCATTTTCACCATTTCTGAGACCTCCACTCTCCTTTTATCATGTCTGGGGAAGCATAAAGTGAAGAATCCAGCATTGCTCATCTCTGTCTAATCACTTGGCCTACATTTCAGTTCTCTCTTCATGCAGCAGTTCAGATGTTATGACTAGTGAGACATGGAGAGAGAGGCAGAAGCTATTTTCACAGAATGAAAAGGAAAGAAAGGAAATAATCCCTCAGGTGCTACTTCATCATGCCTAAAGAGACACCAACACAGCTTGAACTGCTCTGAACTCTCTGGGTTTGTCTACATAGGGCTTTTTTAATTCTGTGTTAAACCAGTTAAACCAATACAGACTTTTAAGTGGTTGGTGCTGACTAAGCTTAAACAAGAGCAATACAGTGTCAGAAGGGTTGTCCAAGAATACTATCAAAGTAACAGTCTGGCTGAACACACAGGTATGGTTAGGTGGGAAATATTGGGACTTAGCCCTTTTATGGATGCAAGGCAGGTAAAGATGTCCCAAAAGACAGCTCATTATCTTCTACCTACGTACTTCTAAACCCATCCTCTGAAGCACTGTTGGATTGCAGTAGCCTCATCACTGCTGCAAAGCCTGTATGCTTTTATTCTCAACTTTAAGGATGTCATTGTAAGAAATCAGAAGTCAAGTATGCATGCAAATGCACACCTGCTATACATGCAGTATTGCTGGATACATAGGCTGAGTGCTGTAGGCAGGCTCTGATGGTACAAGAGTAGGCAGATTAGTGTTTATTGCACCTTGAGTTAACTTGAGCACAGGATGCAATTCTCTCAATTGCTCTCAAGAATCCCATGAGCTGCACTGTGGGGCTGTCCCATGGTGTCCCCCAACATCCTGGTTCACTTCCCTGCCCGTTCAGGGACCCTCCCAGTGAGAGTGCACATTTGGCTCTTCCCCTAAACTTTATTACCAGTGCAAACACAAACAGAACTCCCCCCAAAACCCCAAGCCTTGATATGTCTATGATGTTAGTGGTTAATTCATCCCAATAGTCTAAATCCAAGAGCACTGCTGCCTTACACATCTTTCTAGCTCAAAGTGCACCTTTTTTTCCTTCTAAAACCATCCCCTATTTATACCCTGCTGTGCCTTATTCCCCATTCAACATCCATTTTCCCTTTAGAGGGATAATTAATTTAGAACTCCAGGCAATAAGACATAGGTAAGAAACCAGCCTTCCTGGTGTTGCCTTTCTTAACCATTGAATTGTGCACTTCTGCCTCACATTTACATGGGAACAGGGGAATACACCTAAAATCAAAACCAAAAAGTAGAAAATGAGTCATTTTAATGCTATGCTAACATAATGAAACACAGGAGGAATTGCAGAAGTCATTCTTCTACTGCAGAAGTAATTTATTGTTAGGTTTTTAGGTCCTAAAAAGTCAAGAACTGACAAAATTAAGCTTTGATGTGTCGCCTTCACATAAGTAACCACATGCTTGCCCAAGTAAATAGTTTCAAGAAGTATTTTCAGGAACCTGATGTGCAGGAGCAGCACTTCAGGGATTTCTTTTCCCTGTCAAAGCAGTCTAGCCTGTTTGCTTTTATTTAAGCTTTCTGTATGTGCTTCCTACTTTGTAGTCCTGAAGGCTGCTAGCAGTCAGGTGCTTCAGCTTCCCAGTGAACCTCAGCCCTGAGATGATGGTACCAAGAGATCATACTGACCTTGAAAAAAGGCAAGGTTAAGGGAGGTGTCATCATAAGGAGGTCTTTTGTCTAAACTGGTTGTTGAACCTTACGAAGAAACTCACCCTGTGTGACTGGAAAAGGAAGAGCAGAAACTGGGGAAGACTCTCATTCTATACCCAGTAGGGTTTTAAAATCCTCAGTTCTCCAAGGACCCATAATCTCAGAGATTACTTCCCTCACTGTCTTGGGTTACCTTGGTGCTCACAGCAAGCTCATCCCAATAGCTCAGAAAGCCTGAAAATGCATACAGGTATCACAGGGCATAGGTGTCCTGAGAGCTTCTAACTGGGCACATACTGATGATTTCAGTTATTTAGTGAGATTTATGCCCGTGTCCAATCACCAGCATAAGACTGAGGTCAAAGCCTCTTTTGATTTTAGTGCTCAGAAAAGCCTTTTCTTGATGATGTAATTATGTGAAGTAGCTTACTCCATACCCTTTCTGCAATGTGTGACTTCTGCTAGCCTACTTTTTGCATGATTTCCCTTTAGAGCTAAAACCCCAGTCATGATGGTGAAAAATATATTACCTTCCCCCACCAATAACAGCACAGTGTATAAAGTATGGAATTGAAAACATTCCCGCATGCAGTGCTCTATCACTCCGAGTCTTTTAATAAAATCCAGGTGATTCCACCTTTCCAACACAGCTTGTGCTCACGCTATATGCATTGTGTTTGGCAGATGCTGCAAGAGAAGCCTTATGGAGATGGTCTTGCAGACAAGAGTGAGAGAAAACTACACTTGTAGTAAAAGCATCACTCACTGAGGATCCCTCAACTCCTAGCAGTGACCTTTGAAGTTGGAAGGACACATGGCCTGGACAGGTAAGGGAATTCCTTTGCTGCTTATTTTATGGTATTTTTTTTGCTGTAAAGCATGCTTGTACAAAGAAAGAGCAGGTTGCAAAACTGTGTTTAAGAAGAACTGGATTTGTCAGCTGTGACAATAGCTGGGGAAGATTTAAATAAAAATAATAGGTGTTTCTCATCTCTAATGTCTATAATTAGTGAATAAAGCATAAAACCCAGCACATTATTACTCTGCCTCTCTCCACTGGGGGAAAAAACATATCAACAAAGAAGAGAAAACATGCAAAGCCAGTGTTCTGTTAGCTCATTTTAAGAGCCTGGTTCCTGTTCAGTATGCGTTTAGCAGCGATGCATTCAAATGAATAATTTAGAGCTTTGATGACAACTTTTCAAGAGCAGTTTTATCAGTGTCAGGCAGCTTCCCCTTTTTAACCATCTGAACACAAGACAGGAATCACCACTGACATTAGTAGTTTTGGCTTATCTTCCTGCTGGTTGGGTAGGAAAGCCCCATTTTTTTTTCTGGTGGTGAATTAGCATGCTTACTTTTAGAACTTCCTGATTGTACATGCTGAATCAAATGTATTACCATGAAAGAGTGAAAAAAGTCCTGCCTTGTACCAGTACTGCTGCAGTCACAAAGCCAGACACTCCTGGGAAATGTTAGAATTATGTTTGCATCATCTTAATTTTGCAGGTTATTACTTCTGTGCTCTTAGGTACAGACAGCAACCTTACTGGTAGTAACAAGCCTGCTTACAGCAGACCCAGGGATGCCACATTTACTCACTCAGATGCTGAAAGCAGGAACCCATCCCCGCTCAAAGTGTTTTGCTGCTTTGACAGTACTTTCGATGGCAGTTAGACATATGTGAGTAAGGATTATTTTAAGGACTGGTATGTTTAGCTGCACACAACTGCTCTGCCTTCTGGTATTCATACTGATAGCTTCGCAGGGGATGGTTTTCAATTAAGCACAATGTCAAGCCTTTTTTGTTCTGGGTATATGGAGCTAGAAGGTGTAAGCAGCTCACCTTGCCCTGCATGAAACATCTCAGCTGAAGGCAAAACCAGCTCCAACCTGGTAAGAATTTTTCCCATCCCTGTGGGGTTTTTTTTCAGGTTATGGCTTACAGTTTCACTTTGTTGGGGGAGGATATTTAGATTAAAAAACACTTTGAAATCAAGAGATCAGATAAAAGAAGAAATATCACTAAACAATTAGTATTCCCTTCCACAAGCTCATGGAGATTAAAGCTTTCTCTTCAAACCTCATTTTTTCCTCTAATCAACACAATTTTATGTAGGTGCACACCCTACCTAAGGTGCCAGGCTGCACAGTGTTCTATTGGATTTAGTAATAGACTTAAATTTAGTAATTTTCTGATTGGAAATAATGGCATTATTCATGTGCCCTTGTACCAACTCCCAAGCCACCACCTGGCTCTCTTGATAATATGATGTTCCTGATGCACATTATCTCAGAGGTCATAGCAAAAGGAAAGGTGTTACACAACTCCCCAGAACAAATCCTGCAAGGAGGAGATCTCAGATAGGCACAAAAATGTTATATCCTAATCTTGGCATAACGTCTGCCTAGTCCTTACACACTTTAAATGTATATAGCACTCCCTTACTAGGCGTTACTTACAGCATTTACTTATAGCTCAGACATTTGCATTTCTCCAGTATGCTTAGCATAGTCATTGGGATGTCTGGACACAACAACAGTGATGAGCAGTGGGCTAATGGATTGAACTGGAGGAAATATGAACTTACTCTTATTTTTGAGGTTACATGTAGGGTTTTTTAGTAGCTTGTATTACTATGCAAGTAACCTGCAAAGGCAAATACCTAAAGATGGCAATCTAAATCCACAAGCAGCTGAGGATTGGCAGTTGGTTTGTATTCAGAGTTCTGCTTCCCCTACAGACCCAAATTTAAAATTTAGTTTCTTGGTGTGTTGATAGTTACATCTGAAAATTATGCACTAAGTCTTCTATCAGAGAGGGCGTTGTGAAGTAGCAAAGGCTGAAACTGTGTCACCGCAACAGTCTACGTGCGAGTAGAGAGTAAGCTGGAGCTATGAGAGCCAGCCTTATAGAGTAGCTTGGGTACCAAAACACAGAGTCTGTGCTGAGCTCCCTGCTGCTTGGCCAAGCACCTCCCAGCAGCCAACCATACTCCTGCCTCCCTGTATTACAGCCTAGTCATTTATGTGACTGCAATGCAAGTGCATGTCAAGGCTGGTGCTGCCTCAGTGGAAAGGGAGAAGTTGTGCAGCTGTAAACAGCTGGCACAGCCTGAGACAAGGAACTAATAAGGAGCTAAGTCAGCTAATGAGCATTACTGGGGACCGGAACACCTTTAGGCTTCTGCCCTCTCCACCCCCAGATCTGCAGCTCTGAGCTTCTTCATGTAGTGAGTTGCATGCAACTGTGTATGAAAGCTGTCAAGAGCTGGAGATTATTTTGTTTGCCTGAGAGGAAAGGATTTACTGACACTAGCCAGGAACTGTGATGAGATTTTGTTTACCAGGCAACTGCAGGGCTGGAAATCAATACACCAAAATTGCTGTGACCAGAAATTAGACTCACTTAGTGAAAATAATAAATTCATTAAGACAAGCTATGCCTCACATCACACTTTTGCATGACTGATTTAACCCTGTTATTTCCTTTTTGCTTTCTCCCAGAATGACCCCTTCAGAGCAAAACATTTATGTAGTGTCACTTGTAAAAACTCTGAAAGAGGAAAAAAATACTGGTAGTCCTTTCTGATGGAGCACTTACTAGTAAAGGCTTCAAATTCAAATGCTGTTGAAGAACTTAACAGGAAATTATAAAGCTACAAATGTGTGCCTAAAGTCACTGTACAACATCTGTAGCAATTGCTTTTAAAGAAGCTTTGGTGGGTACACTTTATAATATATTTTTTCCTTATTCCTTCCCCCATAAACATCAATTGTCCCACATTTGCACTGGTTGTAGTCATATTATATAGGTAAAAAGATTTTCTTACCAGCACTATGCTAGGAGTTGTCCTGCAAGTGATTTGAAGATGAAGTGAGAAGCTTTATGAACTAGCCAAAACAATAGCAGGAGTGTATGAAATTGCAGAGCAAGGGGTAAGACAGGAGTGGGTGACTGGATTACTAATAGAGCTGGGGAGCTCTGGAGGAGTGTGAGAGCGCTGCAAAGTATCAGCATCTAATAAACTCAGTGTAGCCTATGCTAATATGCCTTTCTTCAGAAAAAGGGCAGAGCCCCAAAGCCCTGCTCATAGGAATCAGCATAGTGCTGCTGGCACCTCTGGCTAATTTAGGCAAATAGAAGGAAATAAGCCAGATACAAGGACACGACTCTTTCATTGCTTTTATCTTCCTTTCAAACTGATAACCTTGGGATAGCAAATGAGAGTTGGCAGAAGGACCACCAGATTGTGATACAATCATCTGGTACCTTTGCTGTATGCACATTTTTATGAAGCACGTTGGAGGGGGGTGATTTTTTTCCTTCCTCTCCCCTATTTTTCCCTCCAAACAGAAATATCTGCAGTTAGTGCTCATCCCAGCAAGAACAGTAGTACATATATTTGCAGATAGTGGAGAAGAAGAGCTTCAGTCTACATGGTTATATGTATGTATTGCTGGCAATCAGCAGAAAGCATCAATTGTCTGTTTCCTCATAAATGCTCATCCACAAGCTCAGATTTCACCTGAACACACTGCGTGGTGCATAAACTTGCCTAGCCCTCAGGCAGAGCTATATAATAAGATGTTCGCTGCCAGCAGATTGAAACTTGGTTTAACACCTATTTGCCCACACAGAACGAGCAGCAAAGGGAAGTGAAGGTGGCTGTTGTGCTGCCCTGTTGATCCAAAAACTGATAGTGAGCATTTATGTCTTATTGCAAAGTAGGTGTAAACCACAGAAATAATTACATTTGCTCCTAGACTGGGAGGCAGAGGTGTGTTGGCACACCCCGTGGTGCTGGTGCCCAGGATTTGGGATATGAGGCAGAGCAAGTAGGGGTATGTAGGGCATGCATGCCAGGGGCAGAGCAAGTGGTTCGTTTGCAACTAGAAGCAAAGAGATGCTACAATGTCCTACAGCATAGTCATAGCCCTGGGTAGCAGGGAAGGAAGAGGAGAAGAATGAAATCCTCTTCTGACAAGGGAGGTGTGCTGTTGCTATTAAAAAAGTAAAGAAGATCAGGAGGTACTGGGGTTTTAATTTTTGAAGGCACAGAAGTCCAGAGCTATATGACAGTAGATGACTTCCATTGCAACTGCTTTCAGACTGGAGTTTTAAGTTCTTTGTGCAGATCTTTCTTTCATATTCAAAGAACAATGGGGACTAAGCTGCATTTAAAGCTTGACTACAAGGTCATTCATCCGCACGTCCCACATGTTTGGTAGACAAGATCTCATTGCATTACATTTGGTTTTGCCTTTCCAATTTAAGCAATAGCAGATTTTTCCTAGGAAACCCAACAGAATTTAACCAGTGCTGAATTTGAAATGACATCAAAGAAGCTTTTACAAGAAGGTTTTACAAGGGGGAGAGGAAAAAAATAAAAGAGAAAACAATCCTTTGATTAAAGTTACCAGCTTAAAATGATTTGTTCACAGTTCATTTACTGAGGGGAAAGCCCCCATAAAAACAACCTACAGTAGAAAGTGTATGTGTATAATTTGAATAGCTGCCATTCAAAGCCAGACAGAGAAAATAAGAGGCTACATGCTCTTCAAGTTCTAACCTCAAGCCTCAACTGCTTCTAGTCTCAGCACAGCTGGAGGCTTCTTGCTAAATTTACAGCAGTAAAGCAGTGAACAACCAGGAAAATGAAAGCAGTGTAATCAGAAATCAGTGTTGCTTCAGGCTTAGCAACCCAGGGCTGAGAGCAGAGCAGCTCACCACCCCTCTGAGACCAAAGACCAGTCTCAACAAGCATCATGAAAAGAGATGTCACTAAGTGGTTCCATTTCTATTTGGAAGACTTAAAAAGACAGAATTGTATTTAATTGTATTTTTGAAAGAGAGCTACAAACCAGCTACAAATTTGATTTTGTTGAATGTAGCAAAGGTTTTGGGACAGTTTCAGTGAAGCAGTGCTTCTGCACGTTTCCTGAAGGATGGATTAAAACATTGGATAGGACTTACCCCAAGTGCCAAATCCTACTGACATTCTAGATTATCGAAGTGTATCTCCCTGCTTTGAAAACAACAAAAAGCAGTCAGTTCTGAATATTTTGCCTATTTAGCCATTAGTCTGTCAAAAAAAAGCTCCATTTGGGGTGGTATTTCTGAAGTGGGTATTGAAAAAAATGCTGCTCTGATCTGAGGCTCCCCAGTTTCTCATGAAATGAATACCATGTGTTAGTCACCCTCCCCAGCTCCATAAAAAATCAAGTCATAAATCTTTCTGGCATCTCTGCTCACTCTCCTGATTATACTCTATAGCACTGATAAACAAAGCAGGCTTTTTTTGCTAAGTTGTTGTCTGGAGGGGCTTGTGAGGGCGACTGTAGTTGTGTAGATAAAGCCTCTAACTCCATATTAATATATAGTGGAAAAAGGAAAGAAGTAAGAGCTGTCAGAGTATGGAGCAGGAGATACACCTTGCACTAGCATTTCTGAGCTGAAGAAATGGGCTCTCAAGATTTAGGTGGCATGATATTCTGCATTCTATTTAAAAAAGTATCATTATCATCAGAGAACATTTAACATAAATCCTTCCTACGGATTCCCTGCAGGAATAAGGTGGCCTAGCTAACAAAGCCTTGATTTATTCAATAAAACATATGCCTTTTTCCTTTAAAATGGAGACAGGGCACCTATTTCTGCCATCTCCATGGTTCGGCTGCCACTGCACAAATGTTCCTTTATAACCAAGGAGTACTTGGGCACTACTGCATGCGCTTATGTACAATGGTCTCCATTCACATACCTGGTGAGAAAGAGCAAACAAGGACACAAGCAATGGCTAAACACACAAACTTATGCAAACTCCCACAGACACACCATGTCCCCCCTCACCAGGATTTTCACATAACAACCTGTTTGCAGACACATGAAGGAAGTCAAAACAGGAGGAGGATTTGCTGCCTTAGCTCTTCTCTTTGCAGCCTTGCTGGAGAGAAAGGAGAAAATCAGGGTGTCACAATGTATAGCCTGTAAAACAGCTTTATTTGTTCCCAAAATATGCTTTTGCTTCTCATCAATCATCCTCATGAAAATGCTGTGCCAGAGACACATGTTCACCTCTCATTCATTACATGGTGCCACCAGGAGCATGAATGCCCCTTAGACTTATTAAACAGCCATGGTTTGGGGCACATTGTGCAGCAGGGGCAATCTAGCAGATCTTCTGGATCTGGTCCAAGTCAGAGATTCCCACTGGCAACACGCATCTGTGGTGGTCCTTGGGGTGATCCAAAATAACATGTCTATAGAGCAAGTAGGTCTTACATATCAGCATCCCAGTTGGTGCCAACCCACTGACAAATACCATCCCTAAATTAGACGTGTAAGATGCCCCGCTGGGGTCAGGGAGACTGTTCAGTTGAGCAAAGCTTATGCACAAGAACTGCAACATAAGATCCTGTTAATTGCAATAAGAGCAGGCTTGGCCCAAAGGAAGGGATGTACCAAAAGCATTGAAGATTCTTAGGGCAGGAATTGTGTCCTTGTGCGAAGTTACCTGTAGAGAATGCTCCAAATATAGATATGTAATAGGAATAAGTGAAACACAAGCACTGGTGGCATCCAAACAATATACCTATCATCCAGCAAAAGGGCTACCTTCTCATTTTCCTATAGCCAGTCCGCTGTGTTCCAGCCCTCCTTCAACATTAGCACAGCAATTCTTCCAAAGGAGATCTTCCACCAACTGTGCATCAAAAACCTGCTTTATGAAAGTTGTGATGCTGTTTCTTATACAGCCATCAGAAACCCAACAGGGAGAGAAGTGCAACTGAGGAATGACACTGCTGTAACATGCCTACTTTTTAGTGTGTAACTCTGATCAGCTCATAAATAGCACACGCTAAAGAGCAGCCTCCGGATGTTAGAAATGCACATTGCCACTAGAGTTAGGCTGGATGTATGCGCGTTACGAATTGGAACAGAACACTTCCATCCCCACAGCTTTCACAACATGGCTATGAGAAAATAAATTGCAGCGTAGGAAAGTGGCAAGTTGTGGTCTGTATTTAGAGGAGGAGGAGGCGGCAGCAGATAACTGTGCGGAACAGTGCTTTGCACTGAGAGTGTGTTACGCTGTGAAACTCTTCCCTGTTTTTCTCTAAACAGTTACGCACAGAAGAAAACAGCAGCCTGTCTTAATGCACTCCAAACCCCAGCCCTCTCTGATTTAAATACACCTAAACCTTTTTTGTAAGCAGCATCTTCCTGCTTAAGATTAAAAAGCATCCCAAGTATTAATCCTGCATTCTTCACTGGGTGGAAAGGAAAAGAAAATACATAGCAAAAAAATATTCACTAACCAACATCAGTGCCAGGATGGCTACAAAATTGCTTTCTACGTGCCTGTGATAATTCAAGCATCATTTGTACTTGGGAAGAAACCTGAATAGTTGGTTACTTCAGGTCAATACTTGCCTAGCTCCCTTTGGAAACCATTTGCGCTCTTAAATCATTTATTCCTGGTACTGTGCTCATCTGATGGTACCATACATCAGCTCATCTCAAAAGAGAAGAGCTATATAAAATTCTGGGTGGCGCTTCCCCAGCACAGGACTCTCATGCCTTGTCCTGTTGGCTGTGACATCAGTACAATCCAGCACCCTCTTTGCACTTACCAAACCTCAGGGAAGGCTGGCAATTTCCATTTGCCCCCTAAATTACCAGACCTACTTTCCTTTAAAAACCCTGATCTTTGCATCCTTCCCACCCCCTCATACACTGCAGTTTCTATAATCATCACCTTATGTAAGAGACCCAGAACCAGGAGCAGTTATTTATCAGTGTTTGCGTACCCTCGCGTTCTCCCTGGAGAGCACCAAAATAACCTAATAGATCCCTGCCCGATCCACGTGGACCACTGCACATCCTTGTGCCCAGTGGCACCTGCCATCAGCTGGTGCCAACTGTCCCCCTAAGGGGAGTGATGCTGGGGACAGAGAAAACAGATTGACACTGCTGCTACCACGAGGTCTGTGCTCTGATGTTTGCCCTCTGATCATGGCAGAGGTCCTGTGTGACACAGCAGGCAATGGGGTACCCCACTCTGCTGATGCCTTGGGCTTTGCCCCTCAGGAAAGATGCAGGAAAACAAGAGGGAGCATCCATGGCCACAGAGCCTATGCAGCACACAAGCGTGCATGCAGCCGGAGAGCCAGGCTGCCTTCCGACTTCACCCCAGGAGCCTGTTCGTGTCTTTCATTGTTTGCCTTTTCATTTTCAGGTGGCTCTTTTGTAGCATTGTCACTCAGCTGGTTTCTAACCGACCTGGCAGGTTTTTACTGCTCTCTTCCTGCTTGCTGGCAGAACAACAAAGTCTGGGGGATTTATGTGTCCCAGCTCCCACACAGGAGCTGTGAGCAAAGCCTCCTCCTGAGGAGAGGAAGTTTTTGCTGACAGATGCCTCTGAAGTGTCCCTGTGTATTTAGGCCCTGATCCATCAGAGCACTGGAGCTCAGCCTTAGGCACATCCATATTGCTGTCACCCGGCTATGTAAAGTAAGGTTGGTATTTAAGTCTTTTGTGGGCCTAAAGCTTCGGTTTATTGTCCTGGCAGCTCATGCAGTCATTATGTGGCCTGCAGTGCTCTAGGTTGATGATTTACAGAGCAGCAAAAAAGAGTTTGCAGCATGCACATACTTCTACAGTGTTCAAGAACAGAGTAACTTGCTTGATCCATTCTAGGGAAGGGCTTTTACAAGCAAACATGCATTTACCCTTTGTACTTTTGTCACAAAGTTTATGGACCCAGCACAGTTTTCCCCTGTGCAAAGCACCAATAGGCAGGACTTGCTCTAGAAGTCACTAGTGCACTTATAGCAACCTATAAGTGCCTGTTAGACACCATACAGGGTGCTAGGGCTAGCAGCAGCCTTATAGGGATAGATACCTTCTCCAAGATTTTGTCACTACTTCAACCCAGTCCTTGTCTTGCTGATTTAGTTCATGCCAAACTTGTTTGTTTTTAAAATCTCCATTGACTTTGTCATGAGAAGTTACTTTGTGGGAAGCAGATGGGAACTAGTGTTATTCCAGAAGGTTGGAAGGGTTTCTAAAGAGGCCAGACAAGGTTGTAAACAATCATGTAGTTTGCAATAAAAATACTTTTCTGTTTTAAAACAAGAAAAAGTTTGGGTTTATTGCAAAGAAATCTCAAGTTCTTATCAGCAAGCAGACTTTCTGGGGCAGGCAAACCAGCACCCTAGCTTGAGCTTTGTGTATCCTCCATCAACTTTACTCCTTGGGCAAGCCATTCCTTCAATGAGCTGTTGTTGAATGGTGCTCTCAAAAGGTGATCATCCCTGCCTTGTGCCTGACCACCTTCCTTCTGTTTCTCTTCCTTTTCTGCAGAAATGAACCCCAAAGACTGTTCAAACCAAATGAAAAGACCCCATTTTAATAACTTGCCAGCCAGACAAAATTAGTTTTGCTGATAAGGGAAATCCACTTGTTTTCTGGAAGAGAGATGGGAAGCAGCCGTGCCAGCTCGGGGTATCGCACACAGCCAGGACTGGAAATAGCAGCACTCAGCCCCAGAGTTCATCCGTGAGCCACTTCTTCAATAAAACAACCCAAACAATTTCCTGATGCTTCCCTAATTGCCTCTCTCTGAAATTCTTCTCCTCCCTCTTTGGCTTTTGAAGAAGAGTAGTGCAAGTCCCTTTCACTTTTCTTCTCTTCAAGAACTACATTGCTCTGACTGACAGGGTTCAAAACTCACCTCAGGTTTTTGCTAAAGAGAAGTTAGGCTTCTTGACTTTGTTATTTGCTCACCTTCCACAGTGCTGCCATATAGCAATAATCAGTAAGTAGACATTTTTACATTTGAAATGTAAAGCTACCTGGTGTCATCATCACATAATTTGTGTTATAATAATGCTCGGTTTTCACCTGACCTTTAGAAATCAGCAGATTCAATTACTGTAGCATTTGCTGAAGATCCTCCAGGGATCTCACCATAAATTATACTGTATTCTACAAATAGATATGACAACATTAATCAGCAAATTAAATGACAGTGATCATTCCTGCAGAGATACTCAAACATCTGATTGAGCTGGTACATCAGAACTATGAGTCCTGCTTCAGTCTGCGAGAGATACTGCTCTCATGCATAGGAAATGCTGACCTTGCAAGCAGGAACCTGTAGGTTACTTAAGATCCCTGATAAAAGAAGAGAGAAAAAGGCTGATGCCTCGAAGCAAACACTAATGGACATTGATGGATGGTGTCTCCAGTCCCTTCATTAGTATTTTGCTATGATGTCACCACCCATTTGACTTAACACAATTATTTCCAGACTGACCAGGGCTGGACACTTTCTAATAACCACTCTTTCCTCAGGGTTGGGTAAGGCATGGGAGAGCTGTCACTGCCCCAGCACCAAGATGCTGCCTCCCTCCAGGCAGTCCTTACCAGATGAACCTAAGGAAATACCTCCTGGAGGTATTCTCAATAGCCTACTTAACAGCCATTTCACAGTGGATGAGGATCAGACCTTGTCCCATCTCCACCCTCACTGCCCTGTTAAGTTGCAGTGGAAGAGTCTTTATTGTCAAACCCATGCACCATCAGCCTGCTGCTGCTGGGACTGTGCCCCATGTGTTGCCTGCACAGCACAGTGAGAGCAAAAATGCTGGGCAGAAAGGAAGAATTTGGGGTGCAAAAGACCTTCTACCCGTCATAGAGCAAAACCGACCATAGCTGGAACCAGGCTTGTAAACCTCTGGCAGAGAGAAGCATGGAGGAACTGCAGGCCATAGCTCTGCTGGGAAGGTCAGCCACATGAGCATCAAGACATGTTTTGTACTCACAGGCAGAGTCACCTTGGTTCAGCCCCATCCTCAAGCCTTTCATTAGAAGCAGGAGCTGCAGGAGGTGGGGGCAGCATGGAGCTGAGAGGTGCGATTACATCCTCTACCACAAGCTGTTATTTTGACAGCTCTATTACAGTCATATAGAAACAACTCCTGGGAAGTGTAAAGCACTGCAAAAAACGTCAAGGAAATCATCTGCCCTGCAATATGCCAGCTTTCACTGAGGAAGAGGACTAGATGCCAATGAGGAGATAGGTGATGGGTTCTTTCTCCAGCTTTTCTTTGGCCATAGCTGGTCATTGTTCACCTGAAAGCCACCATGTCTGATCTTACTTCTGTCAATCATAGAATGATAGAATAGTTAGGGTTGGAAAGGACCTTAAGATCATCTAGTTCCAACCCCCTGCCATGGGCAGGGACAAAATCCATGTGATGTGTATTTCATAGCAGCTCTCTATCCCAGGAGATGAATTCATTTTTCACATGCGTGTGAAGACCTCAGCCCCAGCTGAGGGGAAGGGACGAACGGCCCTTTCCTGAGCTGCCTTTCTTAGAAAAAAGCCAAAGCAGCTCGTCAATCACTAGGTATGCTCAGATTTGAAGTTTCAACTCTGCATCCACATGAAGTGTAGTACAGATTGTGGAAGATACTGCAGTGATTTCCTACCCTGAGTGCCATTGGCACCAAGTCCCTGTGTGCTGTGCATATCCATGCCAGGACTTTGGGGAGGAGTTTTGTGAATGCAGCTGCATTTCATAGTTTAACAATGGTATCACATCTTGTATAGACCAAGACTTATCTCAAACAAAGCCACAGCAACTCTCAAAGGAGCATGATGCAGTCTGCGGCCACCTCTGAAACAGCAAATAGAGCCACATACTCAGCCCAGCACATGGCTACAGCAAGGCAGCCCTGCTGGGACCCAGACCATGTTCTCCTACCACTCTGCTCCTTCGGGAGCCTGTATCACCACGTGGAGCGGTTGGTCACCAGAAGAACTCTTTGCTCTCCACACCTTTGGGTGATAGAGATCCAGCTTCCTATCCAACAACATGCTGGGAGCAGATACACCCAGCCAGTCTAACACCAAAAATTAAGTATTAAATGTCTTCTTACTTTTCTTTCTCTTACAACCTGCACATAGGGCTTTGTAGCAACATCAGATAACCCAGTGTGAACAATGCTGCTCATTTAGATTGCCTCCTTGGCATTCTCCAGAAACATATATGCAGTTTTCTCTTATTTACCACTCCTCCCACCTTGGGGAAAGAAAGCAGCAGAACTGCTGATGGAGGAGCTCCACACTCCCTCCCAGCTCCTGGTGGCAGTTGCTTAACAGCAACAGTTTGTAAGGCAACACAAATGGTTTGAGAGGCAAGTGTGTGTTAGAGCCCTACACAGAAGAAATGCCTGTCAAGTACTCTAAAAATTCATTGTGACTTTAGTACATTCTTGTTTGACAAGAGGCATCCTGTAAAGTTTAGATTTCATCTCTCATTATTGCAAATTATTCTCCCAGCTGAAGAGCCTTTTCTCTTAGGCAATACACTGCAAATTGGTGCTGCACTCTGGCAGTCAAGGGAGGCTCAATCAGCATCTCCCTTCTGTCAAGGGAATGCCTTTGAGGGCTTTGCTTTGCACCTGACACTTCTTGTGAAGGGGTCCTGACAGCAAAAGGGAAAGCTTTCAATCTAAGGAGCAACACCCGAGTGCTGCTAGCAGGAAGCATCCTCACTAGCATCCTAGAGAAGCTTTAACCACTGCATAGACAGACACACTAAGTCTCTTTCTTCTACTTACGAACCAATGACACCATCAAATGCTTCCAGAGGAGATCATGTTATGCAGACTCAACTGCAGGGAGTACCATTGCGTCCTGCTGTAGCAACTCTGCATGCCAGCAGGTGATTTCAAATTAAAACAGAATATGATTTTGTTCATTTGTACTCTCATTTACTTAAGCACAAGCAGCCAAAACCCACATACCTGTTTGATGCTGGTATCCAGGTTGCATTACCAGGAGCTTTCATGGTACCATGAAGGATAAATAACAATCACTGCAGAACAACCCAACATCTCCTTTGAAGCTGCCTTTTTATACCCATCTGCAGCTGATGAGGGTGAATCCATCCACCTTATCCCACATGTGAGTCATCAGAATTGACTCACTCTGCCCTGTCCCCTGCACCAGGTGGCCTCAGAAACTGCCTGTAGATGAGTGTTGGCTCTTCATGCCCTACTAACATATCTGCCAAAAGTACATGCCTTCCCATTGCCCTCATCCTGCCGCTTGGTCCTTCTGGTGCTTTGGCACCCAGGTATTCCTGTTCATACTGGTCTTAACGCTTCTTCTGCCACTTCTGCAGGTGTGCAGCAGGTCTGCAGCACCACCAGCAATTTCACTGTGTGAAGGGCCATGCTT
This sequence comes from Nestor notabilis, assembly GCF_000696875.1. Classification (NCBI taxonomy): domain Eukaryota; kingdom Metazoa; phylum Chordata; class Aves; order Psittaciformes; family Psittacidae; genus Nestor; species Nestor notabilis. The sequence goes on from NW_009936715.1 coordinate 29,098, forward strand.
TGGCATGGATCTGCTGCTTGTTTAGGGTGTCCTGTGCTGTTGCATGTTAGTCAGATGCTCAGATGTAGCATGTTGAAGAAGTGGGTGTAGGTCTCTCAGGCAGAAGTTGTGATTTTGCTGCTAAAGCAGGCCTAGTAAAGAATGAAGCTCTGTGCCCACTTCTGACTGTCAAGCCCACATTGTACATCTGGGGAAGCCATACAGATAGCTTCTGCTGTGCTTAGCACCACGTCTGCAGTGACGTTATCATTTCACCTCTAACAACACACTTCCAAGTGTGCCAACCTCAGCTGATGGCACTGTCACCATGTTTCAGTGTTTTAGAGTGCCATAAAGTGGCACTTATGTTCTCAAAGTTTAATTTTTCAAACCCTGTGTGTACCTGCTGGTAAACCCTAATTCCTGGCTTCCCAAACATGCTTTCTTCCTGGAGCCCTCCAGGAGACTACAGTTTTGCTAAGGAGCACTCTCTGCCTCTGTACTCCTCACAGGACAGCTCAGGGCTATGGGCTCCTGCAGGGCACCTTGGGGTAGGTCTGACTTTGCCTTGTGGGAAGTGGTAGCCTTTCCTAAGGGTTGTTTTTTAGAGTACCTGGAAGGAAAGGACTTCATCCAAGCCCCACGAAGGACTGCAATGCACTTTGTGTCCATCAGGAGGGTGGTATCATCTTGCTTGTAGAGGATGGTACTACTACAAACCGGAGCAGTTGTCCTTGCGCATTGATCTGGACTATGGGAGAAAATGCTTATGTTGAAGTGCAGCAGCTCTGCTCAGCCGAGAGGTGCATTGGGGATCAAAGCAACTTGAGGACATTGTTAGCTCCCTGCTCTGTCTCTACCACCTTGGTGCAGTTTGCCAAGGATGGAGAGAAAGGCTCTGAGTCCCACAGGACCAGAGCTCTTCCCTCCTCCTTGCCTTGTTTGTCTACATATTTTTAAGGCAGTGCTTAGTCCTCTGGGGCCACGGGCTTAGTCAGGGCTTTGTGGGAGGCTTGTTGTACAATATTAATATAGTAAAAGCTACAAATAAGGCCTTTTGCTTTTTCCCTTCCCCCTTTCCTGTGTCCTGTGTCCTCTGCGTGGGTATGGCAGCATTGTGTTGAATGTTTATACAGCACCTCTAGCATCTAGGAATGGTTACAGGGAAAATCAAGGTGGGAACACCAGGAAGACTTTCATTTGTCATGAGCTGGAGTAATTAAAAGTAATTTTTGCATGTTTTGGATGGGAGATGCTGACTCCAGTCAGGGTATGAGCTGTGCAAAGTGCTTATTTTTATAGTTTTGACGTAAATCCTGGAATGTTTTCATTCTTAATTTGGAACACTTGCCCCAAAGTGTTCCAAGTCTCTGTAGATAAGTCCAGGCTTTTCTTCTTCCCGACATACATCCATACATGTTAAAGTCCCAGAGTTGACTGCCCAAGTCATTTAGGTGGACTGACCACAGGACCAAGGCATCTTTTAAAAGCGATAACTTCCAACTGCTTCGATAGACCACTGATCCCAGATGAGATGCACCATTTTGATATCTAAAATCTATCTATCTCCTTCTGTGCTGAAGTGACATGGATCATTTGTTTAACAAAACAAACCCAACCTCCTGCCAACCCAGCACATACACAAAAATAATTTCCTTGGTTATATTTTCCTCTGGGGAGGTTTAAACTGTCAGCTTTGCTGAGCTACATTCACCCCTCTCATTCTTTCTCATGGGGGATGTCCTGTCACGGGGGACTCGTTGCGAACTCATGTTTTGAAATTTTCCAGAGGATTTAATATTAATTCACATACAAGAGACTTGCAAAATCTTTCTTTTGAAAGGGTCATACACTATCAATAGCTCCCAGAGCTGATTTTGTTCAGCCTTGAACAACTAGCTCATAATACGGTCAATGCAAACACTCCTGCTCCCGAGATAACATGGATATACCATTTTTCAGGTCAACCACTATCTCGGGGTATGGCCACATGATTATTGGCTCACAAACATCAAGATCCATTTCAAATCAAGCCACGTTATTCCTATCAGTTAGTGTTGAATGAGTTGCTCTCTACATTTCCAGTTGTATCTTCTCTTGTCCATGGTAAGTCCATTTTGGCCACCAACAGTAAACTCTTGACAACAGTAGTGCCCATCTCAAACCTCAGAAGTGAACACAGGAAAAGCCAGGCTTTTTGTTTTAATCTAAGACATTGATTAGGAATCAGTTATTGTAATGGATAGCAATACAAAACTGTGAACCCACAGGGCCTATCTCATATGATACACACTTAAGAAAAGGGTTTCTCACATGTGCAGTCTAAGCTGTCAACCTGTCAATCTCTGCAGCCACCCACAGTCAGAAATAACGGTGTCAGATCACTGCCAACACCCTCATGTTGAAACTTGGGGTTAGTATTTGATATCCATGACAATCCATCAGTTAAAATCCACTGAAATCCAATTCTCAAAACACTCTAAATGATTAATAATTAAAAGCTGCCTATATAGGAACGTAGTGTGCCAAAACGTTGGCTAGAACAAGCAACTTTGCACAACAACTTGCATTACAGCCTTTTCATCAGTTACAACAGAGGATGGTGCAATCACTATTTCATTCTTACATTAATATGCTTTTGGTTTTTTTCACTAACATGTGGCAGAAGTATCTCTGTGGCAATAGAAGGGGTCTTGGCAGACCTGTGCCTAAATGGTGTGTCAATGCCTGTTCTTCTTGCCTTACAAGTCTCCCGTAGGGAAAGCAGAGATTT